>NC_142611.1:29222548-29323860 GCF_059453375.1 Lepisosteus platostomus
TGTTTTTCAGCCCGAAATAAACGCGTTTTTTCAGACAACTGAATACCTATGTAACTGCAAAGCTCAGAAGAGCCCACACACTCAGCTCTTAACCCCAGTGTGCAGAAAGTGTCAAAACGTGTTTTTCAGCAGAAATAAACATGTTTCTGCAAGTTTGGTCAACCCCATGTAAGTTATGGGGCAGTTACAGTACACTTTTCAAAACGTGTTTTTCAGCCCGAAATAAACGCGTTTTTTCAGACAACTGAATCCCTATGTAACTGCAAGGCTCAGAAGAGCCCACACACTCTGCTCTTAACCCCAGTGTGCAGAAAGTGTCAAAACGTGTTTTTCAGCAGAAATAAACATGTTTCTGCAAGTTTGGTCAACCCCATGTAAGTTATGGGGCAGTTACAGTACACTTTTCAAAACGTGTTTTTCAGCCCGAAATAAACGCGTTTTTTCAGACAACTGAATCCCTATGTAACTGCAAGGCTCAGAAGAGCCCACACACTCTGCTCTTAACCCCAGTGTGCAGAAAGTGTCAAAACGTGTTTTTCAGCAGAAATAAACATGTTTCTGCAAGTTTGGTCAACCCCATGTAAGTTATGGGGCAGTTACAGTACACTTTTCAAAACGTGTTTTTCAGCCCGAAATAAACGCGTTTTTTCAGACAACTGAATCCCTATGTAACTGCAAAGCTCAGAAGAGCCCACACACTCAGCTCTTAACCCCAGTGTGCAGAAAATGTCAAAACGTGTTTTTCAGCAGAAATAAACATGTTTCTGCAAGTTTGGTCAACCCCATGTAAGTTATGGGGCAGTTACAGTGCACTTTTCAAAACGTGTTTTTCAGCCCGAAATAAACGCGTTTTTTCAGACAACTGAATCCCTATGTAACTGCAAGGCTCAGAACAGCCCACACACTCAGCTCTTAACCCCAGTGTGCAGAAAGTGTCAAAACATGTTTTTCAGCAGAAATAAACATGTTTCTGCAAGTTTGGTCAACCCCATGTAAGTTATGGGGCAGTAACAGCACTTTTTTCAAAACGTGTTTTTCAGCCCGAAATAAACGCGTTTTTTCAGACAACTGAATCCCTATGTAACTGCAAGGCTCAGAAGAGCCCACACTCTGCTCTTAACCCCAGTGTGCAGAAAGTGTCAAAACGTGTTTTTCAGCAGAAATAAACATGTTTCTGCAAGTTTGGTCAACCCCATGTAAGTTATGGGGCAGTTACAGTACACTTTTCAAAACGTGTTTTTCAGCCCGAAATAAACGCGTTTTTTCAGACAACTGAATACCTATGTAACTGCAAAGCTCAGAAGAGCCCACACACTCAGCTCTTAACCCCAGTGTGCAGAAAGTGTCAAAACGTGTTTTTCAGCAGAAATAAACATGTTTCTGCAAGTTTGGTCAACCCCATGTAAGTTATGGGGCAGTTACAGTACACTTTTCAAAACGTGTTTTTCAGCCCGAAATAAACGCGTTTTTTCAGACAACTGAATCCCTATGTAACTGCAAGGCTCAGAAGAGCACACACACTCTGCTCTTAACCCCAGTGTGCAGAAAGTGTCAAAACGTGTTTTTCAGCAGAAATAAACATGTTTCTGCAAGTTTGGTCACCCCCATGTAACTTATTGGGCAGTAACAGCACTTTTTTCAAAACGTGTTTTTCAGCCCGAAATAAACGCGTTTTCTCAGACAACTGAATCCCTATGTAACTGCAAGGCTCAGAAGAGCCCACACACTCTGCTCTTAACCCCAGTGTGCAGAAAGTGTCAAAACGTGTTTTTCAGCAGAAATAAACATGTTTCTGCAAGTTTGGTCAACCCCATGTAAGTTATGGGGCAGTTACAGTACACTTTTCAAAACGTGTTTTTCAGCCCGAAATAAACGCGTTTTTTTCAGACAACTGAATACCTATGTAACTGCAAAGCTCAGAAGAGCCCACACACTCAGCTCTTAACCCCAGTTTGCAGAAAGTGTCAAAACGTGTTTTTCAGCAGAAATAAACATGTTTCTGCAAGTTTGGTCAACCCCATGGAAGTTATGGGGCAGTTACAGTACACTTTTCAAAACGTGTTTTTCAGCCCGAAATAAACGCGTTTTTTCAGACAACTGAATCCCTATGTAACTGCAAGGCTCAGAACAGCCCACACACTCAGCTCTTAACCCCAGTGTGCAGAAAGTGTCAAAACATGTTTTTCAGCAGAAATAAACATGTTTCTGCAAGTTTGGTCAACCCCATGTAAGTTATGGGGCAGTAACAGCACTTTTTTCAAAACGTGTTTTTCAGCCCGAAATAAACGCGTTTTTTCAGACAACTGAATCCCTATGTAACTGCAAGGCTCAGAAGAGCCCACACACTCTGCTCTTAACCCCAGTGTGCAGAAAGTGTCAAAACGTGTTTTTCAGCAGAAATAAACATGTTTCTGCAAGTTTGGTCAACCCCATGTAAGTTATGGGGCAGTTACAGTACACTTTTCAAAACGTGTTTTTCAGCCCGAAATAAACGCGTTTTTTCAGACAACTGAATACCTATGTAACTGCAAGGCTCAGAACAGCCCACACACTCAGCTCTTAACCCCAGTGTGCAGAAAGTGTCAAAACATGTTTTTCAGCAGAAATAAACATGTTTCTGCAAGTTTGGTCAACCCCATGTAAGTTATGGGGCAGTAACAGCACTTTTTTCAAAACGTGTTTTTCAGCCCGAAATAAACGCGTTTTTTCAGACAACTGAATCCCTATGTAACTGTAAGGCTCAGAAGAGCCCACACACTCTGCTCTTAACCCCAGTGTGCAGAAAGTGTCAAAACGTGTTTTTCAGCAGAAATAAACATGTTTCTGCAAGTTTGGTCAACCCCATGTAAGTTATGGGGCAGTTACAGTACACTTTTCAAAACGTGTTTTTCAGCCCGAAATAAACGCGTTTTTTTCAGACAACTGAATACCTATGTAACTGCAAAGCTCAGAAGAGCCCACACACTCAGCTCTTAACCCCAGTTTGCAGAAAGTGTCAAAACGTGTTTTTCAGCAGAAATAAACATGTTTCTGCAAGTTTGGTCAACCCCATGGAAGTTATGGGGCAGTTACAGTACACTTTTCAAAACGTGTTTTTCAGCCCGAAATAAACGCGTTTTTTCAGACAACTGAATCCCTATGTAACTGCAAGGCTCAGAAGAGCCCACACACTCTGCTCTTAACCCCAGTGTGCAGAAAGTGTCAAAACGTGTTTTTCAGCAGAAATAAACATGTTTCTGCAAGTTTGGTCAACCCCATGTAAGTTATGGGGCAGTTACAGTACACTTTTCAAAACGTGTTTTTCAGCCCGAAATAAACGCGTTTTTTCAGACAACTGAATCCCTATGTAACTGCAAAGCTCAGAAGAGCCCACACACTCAGCTCTTAACCCCAGTGTGCAGAAAATGTCAAAACGTGTTTTTCAGCAGAAATAAACATGTTTCTGCAAGTTTGGTCAACCCCATGTAAGTTATGGGGCAGTTACAGTGCACTTTTCAAAACGTGTTTTTCAGCCCGAAATAAACGCGTTTTTTCAGACAACTGAATCCCTATGTAACTGCAAGGCTCAGAACAGCCCACACACTCAGCTCTTAACCCCAGTGTGCAGAAAGTGTCAAAACATGTTTTTCAGCAGAAATAAACATGTTTCTGCAAGTTTGGTCAACCCCATGTAAGTTATGGGGCAGTAACAGCACTTTTTTCAAAACGTGTTTTTCAGCCCGAAATAAACGCGTTTTTTCAGACAACTGAATCCCTATGTAACTGCAAGGCTCAGAAGAGCCCACACTCTGCTCTTAACCCCAGTGTGCAGAAAGTGTCAAAACGTGTTTTTCAGCAGAAATAAACATGTTTCTGCAAGTTTGGTCAACCCCATGTAAGTTATGGGGCAGTTACAGTACACTTTTCAAAACGTGTTTTTCAGCCCGAAATAAACGCGTTTTTTCAGACAACTGAATACCTATGTAACTGCAAGGCTCAGAAGAGCCCACACACTCTGCTCTTAACCCCAGTGTGCAGAAAGTGTCAAAACGTGTTTTTCAGCAGAAATAAACATGTTTCTGCAAGTTTGGTCAACCCCATGTAAGTTATGGGGCAGTTACAGTACACTTTTCAAAACGTGTTTTTCAGCCCGAAATAAACGCGTTTTTTCAGACAACTGAATCCCTATGTAACTGCAAAGCTCAGAAGAGCCCACACACTCAGCTCTTAACCCCAGTGTGCAGAAAATGTCAAAACGTGTTTTTCAGCAGAAATAAACATGTTTCTGCAAGTTTGGTCAACCCCATGTAAGTTATGGGGCAGTTACAGTGCACTTTTCAAAACGTGTTTTTCAGCCCGAAATAAACGCGTTTTTTCAGACAACTGAATCCCTATGTAACTGCAAGGCTCAGAACAGCCCACACACTCAGCTCTTAACCCCAGTGTGCAGAAAGTGTCAAAACATGTTTTTCAGCAGAAATAAACATGTTTCTGCAAGTTTGGTCAACCCCATGTAAGTTATGGGGCAGTAACAGCACTTTTTTCAAAACGTGTTTTTCAGCCCGAAATAAACGCGTTTTTTCAGACAACTGAATCCCTATGTAACTGCAAGGCTCAGAAGAGCCCACACTCTGCTCTTAACCCCAGTGTGCAGAAAGTGTCAAAACGTGTTTTTCAGCAGAAATAAACATGTTTCTGCAAGTTTGGTCAACCCCATGTAAGTTATGGGGCAGTTACAGTACACTTTTCAAAACGTGTTTTTCAGCCCGAAATAAACGCGTTTTTTCAGACAACTGAATACCTATGTAACTGCAAAGCTCAGAAGAGCCCACACACTCAGCTCTTAACCCCAGTGTGCAGAAAGTGTCAAAACGTGTTTTTCAGCAGAAATAAACATGTTTCTGCAAGTTTGGTCAACCCCATGTAAGTTATGGGGCAGTTACAGTACACTTTTCAAAACGTGTTTTTCAGCCCGAAATAAACGCGTTTTTTCAGACAACTGAATCCCTATGTAACTGCAAGGCTCAGAAGAGCACACACACTCTGCTCTTAACCCCAGTGTGCAGAAAGTGTCAAAACGTGTTTTTCAGCAGAAATAAACATGTTTCTGCAAGTTTGGTCACCCCCATGTAACTTATTGGGCAGTAACAGCACTTTTTTCAAAACGTGTTTTTCAGCCCGAAATAAACGCGTTTTCTCAGACAACTGAATCCCTATGTAACTGCAAGGCTCAGAAGAGCCCACACACTCTGCTCTTAACCCCAGTGTGCAGAAAGTGTCAAAACGTGTTTTTCAGCAGAAATAAACATGTTTCTGCAAGTTTGGTCAACCCCATGTAAGTTATGGGGCAGTTACAGTACACTTTTCAAAACGTGTTTTTCAGCCCGAAATAAACGCGTTTTTTTCAGACAACTGAATACCTATGTAACTGCAAAGCTCAGAAGAGCCCACACACTCAGCTCTTAACCCCAGTTTGCAGAAAGTGTCAAAACGTGTTTTTCAGCAGAAATAAACATGTTTCTGCAAGTTTGGTCAACCCCATGGAAGTTATGGGGCAGTTACAGTACACTTTTCAAAACGTGTTTTTCAGCCCGAAATAAACGCGTTTTTTCAGACAACTGAATCCCTATGTAACTGCAAGGCTCAGAACAGCCCACACACTCAGCTCTTAACCCCAGTGTGCAGAAAGTGTCAAAACATGTTTTTCAGCAGAAATAAACATGTTTCTGCAAGTTTGGTCAACCCCATGTAAGTTATGGGGCAGTAACAGCACTTTTTTCAAAACGTGTTTTTCAGCCCGAAATAAACGCGTTTTTTCAGACAACTGAATCCCTATGTAACTGCAAGGCTCAGAAGAGCCCACACACTCTGCTCTTAACCCCAGTGTGCAGAAAGTGTCAAAACGTGTTTTTCAGCAGAAATAAACATGTTTCTGCAAGTTTGGTCAACCCCATGTAAGTTATGGGGCAGTTACAGTACACTTTTCAAAACGTGTTTTTCAGCCCGAAATAAACGCGTTTTTTCAGACAACTGAATACCTATGTAACTGCAAGGCTCAGAACAGCCCACACACTCAGCTCTTAACCCCAGTGTGCAGAAAGTGTCAAAACATGTTTTTCAGCAGAAATAAACATGTTTCTGCAAGTTTGGTCAACCCCATGTAAGTTATGGGGCAGTAACAGCACTTTTTTCAAAACGTGTTTTTCAGCCCGAAATAAACGCGTTTTTTCAGACAACTGAATCCCTATGTAACTGTAAGGCTCAGAAGAGCCCACACACTCTGCTCTTAACCCCAGTGTGCAGAAAGTGTCAAAACGTGTTTTTCAGCAGAAATAAACATGTTTCTGCAAGTTTGTTCAACCCCATGTAAGTTATGGGGCAGTTACAGTGCACTTTTCAAAACGTGTTTTTCAGCCCGAAATAAACGCGTTTTTTCAGACAACTGAATACCTATGTAACTGCAAAGCTCAGAAGAGCCCACACACTCAGCTCTTAACCCCAGTGTGCAGAAAGTGTCAAAACGTGTTTTTCAGCAGAAATAAACATGTTTCTGCAAGTTTGGTCAACCCCATGTAAGTTATGGGGCAGTTACAGTACACTTTTCAAAACGTGTTTTTCAGCCCGAAATAAACGCGTTTTTTCAGACAACTGAATCCCTATGTAACTGCAAGGCTCAGAAGAGCCCACACACTCTGCTCTTAACCCCAGTGTGCAGAAAGTGTCAAAACGTGTTTTTCAGCAGAAATAAACATGTTTCTGCAAGTTTGGTCAACCCCATGTAAGTTATGGGGCAGTTACAGTACACTTTTCAAAACGTGTTTTTCAGCCCGAAATAAACGCGTTTTTTCAGACAACTGAATCCCTATGTAACTGCAAAGCTCAGAAGAGCCCACACACTCAGCTCTTAACCCCAGTGTGCAGAAAATGTCAAAACGTATTTTTCAGCAGAAATAAACATGTTTCTGCAAGTTTGGTCAACCCCATGTAAGTTATGGGGCTGTTACAGTGCACTTTTCAAAACGTGTTTTTCAGCCCGAAATAAACGCGTTTTTTCAGACAACTGAATCCCTATGTAACTGCAAGGCTCAGAAGAGCCCACACACTCTGCTCTTAACCCCAGTGTGCAGAAAGTGTCAAAACGTGTTTTTCAGCAGAAATAAACATGTTTCTGCAAGTTTGGTCAACCCCATGTAAGTTATGGGGCAGTTACAGTACACTTTTCAAAACGTGTTTTTCAGCCCGAAATAAACGCGTTTTTTCAGACAACTGAATACCTATGTAACTGCAAAGCTCAGAAGAGCCCACACACTCAGCTCTTAACCCCAGTGTGCAGAAAGTGTCAAAACGTGTTTTTCAGCAGAAATAAACATGTTTCTGCAAGTTTGGTCAACCCCATGTAAGTTATGGGGCAGTTACAGTACACTTTTCAAAACGTGTTTTTCAGCCCGAAATAAACGCGTTTTTTCAGACAACTGAATCCCTATGTAACTGCAAGGCTCAGAAGAGCCCACACACTCTGCTCTTAACCCCAGTGTGCAGAAAGTGTCAAAACGTGTTTTTCAGCAGAAATAAACATGTTTCTGCAAGTTTGGTCAACCCCATGTAAGTTATGGGGCAGTTACAGTACACTTTTCAAAACGTGTTTTTCAGCCCGAAATAAACGCGTTTTTTCAGACAACTGAATCCCTATGTAACTGCAAGGCTCAGAAGAGCCCACACACTCTGCTCTTAACCCCAGTGTGCAGAAAGTGTCAAAACGTGTTTTTCAGCAGAAATAAACATGTTTCTGCAAGTTTGGTCAACCCCATGTAAGTTATGGGGCAGTTACAGTACACTTTTCAAAACGTGTTTTTCAGCCCGAAATAAACGCGTTTTTTCAGACAACTGAATCCCTATGTAACTGCAAAGCTCAGAAGAGCCCACACACTCAGCTCTTAACCCCAGTGTGCAGAAAATGTCAAAACGTGTTTTTCAGCAGAAATAAACATGTTTCTGCAAGTTTGGTCAACCCCATGTAAGTTATGGGGCAGTTACAGTGCACTTTTCAAAACGTGTTTTTCAGCCCGAAATAAACGCGTTTTTTCAGACAACTGAATCCCTATGTAACTGCAAGGCTCAGAACAGCCCACACACTCAGCTCTTAACCCCAGTGTGCAGAAAGTGTCAAAACATGTTTTTCAGCAGAAATAAACATGTTTCTGCAAGTTTGGTCAACCCCATGTAAGTTATGGGGCAGTAACAGCACTTTTTTCAAAACGTGTTTTTCAGCCCGAAATAAACGCGTTTTTTCAGACAACTGAATCCCTATGTAACTGCAAGGCTCAGAAGAGCCCACACTCTGCTCTTAACCCCAGTGTGCAGAAAGTGTCAAAACGTGTTTTTCAGCAGAAATAAACATGTTTCTGCAAGTTTGGTCAACCCCATGTAAGTTATGGGGCAGTTACAGTACACTTTTCAAAACGTGTTTTTCAGCCCGAAATAAACGCGTTTTTTCAGACAACTGAATACCTATGTAACTGCAAAGCTCAGAAGAGCCCACACACTCAGCTCTTAACCCCAGTGTGCAGAAAGTGTCAAAACGTGTTTTTCAGCAGAAATAAACATGTTTCTGCAAGTTTGGTCAACCCCATGTAAGTTATGGGGCAGTTACAGTACACTTTTCAAAACGTGTTTTTCAGCCCGAAATAAACGCGTTTTTTCAGACAACTGAATCCCTATGTAACTGCAAGGCTCAGAAGAGCACACACACTCTGCTCTTAACCCCAGTGTGCAGAAAGTGTCAAAACGTGTTTTTCAGCAGAAATAAACATGTTTCTGCAAGTTTGGTCACCCCCATGTAACTTATTGGGCAGTAACAGCACTTTTTTCAAAACGTGTTTTTCAGCCCGAAATAAACGCGTTTTCTCAGACAACTGAATCCCTATGTAACTGCAAGGCTCAGAAGAGCCCACACACTCTGCTCTTAACCCCAGTGTGCAGAAAGTGTCAAAACGTGTTTTTCAGCAGAAATAAACATGTTTCTGCAAGTTTGGTCAACCCCATGTAAGTTATGGGGCAGTTACAGTACACTTTTCAAAACGTGTTTTTCAGCCCGAAATAAACGCGTTTTTTTCAGACAACTGAATACCTATGTAACTGCAAAGCTCAGAAGAGCCCACACACTCAGCTCTTAACCCCAGTTTGCAGAAAGTGTCAAAACGTGTTTTTCAGCAGAAATAAACATGTTTCTGCAAGTTTGGTCAACCCCATGGAAGTTATGGGGCAGTTACAGTACACTTTTCAAAACGTGTTTTTCAGCCCGAAATAAACGCGTTTTTTCAGACAACTGAATCCCTATGTAACTGCAAGGCTCAGAACAGCCCACACACTCAGCTCTTAACCCCAGTGTGCAGAAAGTGTCAAAACATGTTTTTCAGCAGAAATAAACATGTTTCTGCAAGTTTGGTCAACCCCATGTAAGTTATGGGGCAGTAACAGCACTTTTTTCAAAACGTGTTTTTCAGCCCGAAATAAACGCGTTTTTTCAGACAACTGAATCCCTATGTAACTGCAAGGCTCAGAAGAGCCCACACACTCTGCTCTTAACCCCAGTGTGCAGAAAGTGTCAAAACGTGTTTTTCAGCAGAAATAAACATGTTTCTGCAAGTTTGGTCAACCCCATGTAAGTTATGGGGCAGTTACAGTACACTTTTCAAAACGTGTTTTTCAGCCCGAAATAAACGCGTTTTTTCAGACAACTGAATACCTATGTAACTGCAAGGCTCAGAACAGCCCACACACTCAGCTCTTAACCCCAGTGTGCAGAAAGTGTCAAAACATGTTTTTCAGCAGAAATAAACATGTTTCTGCAAGTTTGGTCAACCCCATGTAAGTTATGGGGCAGTAACAGCACTTTTTTCAAAACGTGTTTTTCAGCCCGAAATAAACGCGTTTTTTCAGACAACTGAATCCCTATGTAACTGTAAGGCTCAGAAGAGCCCACACACTCTGCTCTTAACCCCAGTGTGCAGAAAGTGTCAAAACGTGTTTTTCAGCAGAAATAAACATGTTTCTGCAAGTTTGGTCAACCCCATGTAAGTTATGGGGCAGTTACAGTACACTTTTCAAAACGTGTTTTTCAGCCCGAAATAAACGCGTTTTTTTCAGACAACTGAATACCTATGTAACTGCAAAGCTCAGAAGAGCCCACACACTCAGCTCTTAACCCCAGTTTGCAGAAAGTGTCAAAACGTGTTTTTCAGCAGAAATAAACATGTTTCTGCAAGTTTGGTCAACCCCATGGAAGTTATGGGGCAGTTACAGTACACTTTTCAAAACGTGTTTTTCAGCCCGAAATAAACGCGTTTTTTCAGACAACTGAATCCCTATGTAACTGCAAGGCTCAGAAGAGCCCACACACTCTGCTCTTAACCCCAGTGTGCAGAAAGTGTCAAAACGTGTTTTTCAGCAGAAATAAACATGTTTCTGCAAGTTTGGTCAACCCCATGTAAGTTATGGGGCAGTTACAGTACACTTTTCAAAACGTGTTTTTCAGCCCGAAATAAACGCGTTTTTTCAGACAACTGAATCCCTATGTAACTGCAAAGCTCAGAAGAGCCCACACACTCAGCTCTTAACCCCAGTGTGCAGAAAATGTCAAAACGTGTTTTTCAGCAGAAATAAACATGTTTCTGCAAGTTTGGTCAACCCCATGTAAGTTATGGGGCAGTTACAGTGCACTTTTCAAAACGTGTTTTTCAGCCCGAAATAAACGCGTTTTTTCAGACAACTGAATCCCTATGTAACTGCAAGGCTCAGAACAGCCCACACACTCAGCTCTTAACCCCAGTGTGCAGAAAGTGTCAAAACATGTTTTTCAGCAGAAATAAACATGTTTCTGCAAGTTTGGTCAACCCCATGTAAGTTATGGGGCAGTAACAGCACTTTTTTCAAAACGTGTTTTTCAGCCCGAAATAAACGCGTTTTTTCAGACAACTGAATCCCTATGTAACTGCAAGGCTCAGAAGAGCCCACACTCTGCTCTTAACCCCAGTGTGCAGAAAGTGTCAAAACGTGTTTTTCAGCAGAAATAAACATGTTTCTGCAAGTTTGGTCAACCCCATGTAAGTTATGGGGCAGTTACAGTACACTTTTCAAAACGTGTTTTTCAGCCCGAAATAAACGCGTTTTTTCAGACAACTGAATACCTATGTAACTGCAAGGCTCAGAAGAGCCCACACACTCTGCTCTTAACCCCAGTGTGCAGAAAGTGTCAAAACGTGTTTTTCAGCAGAAATAAACATGTTTCTGCAAGTTTGGTCACCCCCATGTAACTTATTGGGCAGTAACAGCACTTTTTTCAAAACGTGTTTTTCAGCCCGAAATAAACGCGTTTTCTCAGACAACTGAATCCCTATGTAACTGCAAGGCTCAGAAGAGCCCACACACTCTGCTCTTAACCCCAGTGTGCAGAAAGTGTCAAAACGTGTTTTTCAGCAGAAATAAACATGTTTCTGCAAGTTTGGTCAACCCCATGTAAGTTATGGGGCAGTTACAGTACACTTTTCAAAACGTGTTTTTCAGCCCGAAATAAACGCGTTTTTTTCAGACAACTGAATACCTATGTAACTGCAAAGCTCAGAAGAGCCCACACACTCAGCTCTTAACCCCAGTTTGCAGAAAGTGTCAAAACGTGTTTTTCAGCAGAAATAAACATGTTTCTGCAAGTTTGGTCAACCCCATGGAAGTTATGGGGCAGTTACAGTACACTTTTCAAAACGTGTTTTTCAGCCCGAAATAAACGCGTTTTTTCAGACAACTGAATCCCTATGTAACTGCAAGGCTCAGAACAGCCCACACACTCAGCTCTTAACCCCAGTGTGCAGAAAGTGTCAAAACATGTTTTTCAGCAGAAATAAACATGTTTCTGCAAGTTTGGTCAACCCCATGTAAGTTATGGGGCAGTAACAGCACTTTTTTCAAAACGTGTTTTTCAGCCCGAAATAAACGCGTTTTTTCAGACAACTGAATCCCTATGTAACTGCAAGGCTCAGAAGAGCCCACACACTCTGCTCTTAACCCCAGTGTGCAGAAAGTGTCAAAACGTGTTTTTCAGCAGAAATAAACATGTTTCTGCAAGTTTGGTCAACCCCATGTAAGTTATGGGGCAGTTACAGTACACTTTTCAAAACGTGTTTTTCAGCCCGAAATAAACGCGTTTTTTCAGACAACTGAATACCTATGTAACTGCAAGGCTCAGAACAGCCCACACACTCAGCTCTTAACCCCAGTGTGCAGAAAGTGTCAAAACATGTTTTTCAGCAGAAATAAACATGTTTCTGCAAGTTTGGTCAACCCCATGTAAGTTATGGGGCAGTAACAGCACTTTTTTCAAAACGTGTTTTTCAGCCCGAAATAAACGCGTTTTTTCAGACAACTGAATCCCTATGTAACTGTAAGGCTCAGAAGAGCCCACACACTCTGCTCTTAACCCCAGTGTGCAGAAAGTGTCAAAACGTGTTTTTCAGCAGAAATAAACATGTTTCTGCAAGTTTGGTCAACCCCATGTAAGTTATGGGGCAGTTACAGTACACTTTTCAAAACGTGTTTTTCAGCCCGAAATAAACGCGTTTTTTCAGACAACTGAATCCCTATGTAACTGCAAGGCTCAGAAGAGCCCACACACTCTGCTCTTAACCCCAGTGTGCAGAAAGTGTCAAAACGTGTTTTTCAGCAGAAATAAACATGTTTCTGCAAGTTTGGTCACCCCCATGTAACTTATTGGGCAGTAACAGCACTTTTTTCAAAACGTGTTTTTCAGCCCGAAATAAACGCGTTTTCTCAGACAACTGAATCCCTATGTAACTGCAAGGCTCAGAAGAGCCCACACACTCTGCTCTTAACCCCAGTGTGCAGAAAGTGTCAAAACGTGTTTTTCAGCAGAAATAAACATGTTTCTGCAAGTTTGGTCAACCCCATGTAAGTTATGGGGCAGTTACAGTACACTTTTCAAAACGTGTTTTTCAGCCCGAAATAAACGCGTTTTTTTCAGACAACTGAATACCTATGTAACTGCAAAGCTCAGAAGAGCCCACACACTCAGCTCTTAACCCCAGTTTGCAGAAAGTGTCAAAACGTGTTTTTCAGCAGAAATAAACATGTTTCTGCAAGTTTGGTCAACCCCATGGAAGTTATGGGGCAGTTACAGTACACTTTTCAAAACGTGTTTTTCAGCCCGAAATAAACGCGTTTTTTCAGACAACTGAATCCCTATGTAACTGCAAGGCTCAGAACAGCCCACACACTCAGCTCTTAACCCCAGTGTGCAGAAAGTGTCAAAACATGTTTTTCAGCAGAAATAAACATGTTTCTGCAAGTTTGGTCAACCCCATGTAAGTTATGGGGCAGTAACAGCACTTTTTTCAAAACGTGTTTTTCAGCCCGAAATAAACGCGTTTTTTCAGACAACTGAATCCCTATGTAACTGCAAGGCTCAGAAGAGCCCACACACTCTGCTCTTAACCCCAGTGTGCAGAAAGTGTCAAAACGTGTTTTTCAGCAGAAATAAACATGTTTCTGCAAGTTTGGTCAACCCCATGTAAGTTATGGGGCAGTTACAGTACACTTTTCAAAACGTGTTTTTCAGCCCGAAATAAACGCGTTTTTTCAGACAACTGAATACCTATGTAACTGCAAGGCTCAGAACAGCCCACACACTCAGCTCTTAACCCCAGTGTGCAGAAAGTGTCAAAACATGTTTTTCAGCAGAAATAAACATGTTTCTGCAAGTTTGGTCA
Source organism: Lepisosteus platostomus (assembly GCF_059453375.1). NCBI lineage: Eukaryota > Metazoa > Chordata > Actinopteri > Semionotiformes > Lepisosteidae > Lepisosteus > Lepisosteus platostomus. The sequence goes on from NC_142611.1 coordinate 29,236,303, forward strand.
ACCCCATGTAAGTTATGGGGCAGTAACAGCACTTTTTTCAAAACGTGTTTTTCAGCCCGAAATAAACGCGTTTTTTCAGACAACTGAATCCCTATGTAACTGTAAGGCTCAGAAGAGCCCACACACTCTGCTCTTAACCCCAGTGTGCAGAAAGTGTCAAAACGTGTTTTTCAGCAGAAATAAACATGTTTCTGCAAGTTTGGTCAACCCCATGTAAGTTATGGGGCAGTTACAGTACACTTTTCAAAACGTGTTCTTCAGCCCGAAATAAACGCGTTTTTTTCAGACAACTGAATACCTATGTAACTGCAAAGCTCAGAAGAGCCCACACACTCAGCTCTTAACCCCAGTTTGCAGAAAGTGTCAAAACGTGTTTTTCAGCAGAAATAAACATGTTTCTGCAAGTTTGGTCAACCCCATGGAAGTTATGGGGCAGTTACAGTACACTTTTCAAAACGTGTTTTTCAGCCCGAAATAAACGCGTTTTTTCAGACAACTGAATCCCTATGTAACTGCAAGGCTCAGAAGAGCCCACACACTCTGCTCTTAACCCCAGTGTGCAGAAAGTGTCAAAACGTGTTTTTCAGCAGAAATAAACATGTTTCTGCAAGTTTGGTCAACCCCATGTAAGTTATGGGGCAGTTACAGTACACTTTTCAAAACGTGTTTTTCAGCCCGAAATAAACGCGTTTTTTCAGACAACTGAATCCCTATGTAACTGCAAAGCTCAGAAGAGCCCACACACTCAGCTCTTAACCCCAGTGTGCAGAAAATGTCAAAACGTGTTTTTCAGCAGAAATAAACATGTTTCTGCAAGTTTGGTCAACCCCATGTAAGTTATGGTGCAGTTACAGTGCACTTTTCAAAACGTGTTTTTCAGCCCGAAATAAACGCGTTTTTTCAGACAACTGAATCCCTATGTAACTGCAAGGCTCAGAACAGCCCACACACTCAGCTCTTAACCCCAGTGTGCAGAAAGTGTCAAAACATGTTTTTCAGCAGAAATAAACATGTTTCTGCAAGTTTGGTCAACCCCATGTAAGTTATGGGGCAGTAACAGCACTTTTTTCAAAACGTGTTTTTCAGCCCGAAATAAACGCGTTTTTTCAGACAACTGAATCCCTATGTAACTGCAAGGCTCAGAAGAGCCCACACTCTGCTCTTAACCCCAGTGTGCAGAAAGTGTCAAAACGTGTTTTTCAGCAGAAATAAACATGTTTCTGCAAGTTTGGTCAACCCCATGTAAGTTATGGGGCAGTTACAGTACACTTTTCAAAACGTGTTTTTCAGCCCGAAATAAACGCGTTTTTTCAGACAACTGAATACCTATGTAACTGCAAAGCTCAGAAGAGCCCACACACTCAGCTCTTAACCCCAGTGTGCAGAAAGTGTCAAAACGTGTTTTTCAGCAGAAATAAACATGTTTCTGCAAGTTTGGTCAACCCCATGTAAGTTATGGGGCAGTTACAGTACACTTTTCAAAACGTGTTTTTCAGCCCGAAATAAACGCGTTTTTTCAGACAACTGAATCCCTATGTAACTGCAAGGCTCAGAAGAGCACACACACTCTGCTCTTAACCCCAGTGTGCAGAAAGTGTCAAAACGTGTTTTTCAGCAGAAATAAACATGTTTCTGCAAGTTTGGTCACCCCCATGTAACTTATTGGGCAGTAACAGCACTTTTTTCAAAACGTGTTTTTCAGCCCGAAATAAACGCGTTTTCTCAGACAACTGAATCCCTATGTAACTGCAAGGCTCAGAAGAGCCCACACACTCTGCTCTTAACCCCAGTGTGCAGAAAGTGTCAAAACGTGTTTTTCAGCAGAAATAAACATGTTTCTGCAAGTTTGGTCAACCCCATGTAAGTTATGGGGCAGTTACAGTACACTTTTCAAAACGTGTTTTTCAGCCCGAAATAAACGCGTTTTTTTCAGACAACTGAATACCTATGTAACTGCAAAGCTCAGAAGAGCCCACACACTCAGCTCTTAACCCCAGTTTGCAGAAAGTGTCAAAACGTGTTTTTCAGCAGAAATAAACATGTTTCTGCAAGTTTGGTCAACCCCATGGAAGTTATGGGGCAGTTACAGTACACTTTTCAAAACGTGTTTTTCAGCCCGAAATAAACGCGTTTTTTCAGACAACTGAATCCCTATGTAACTGCAAGGCTCAGAACAGCCCACACACTCAGCTCTTAACCCCAGTGTTCAGAAAGTGTCAAAACATGTTTTTCAGCAGAAATAAACATGTTTCTGCAAGTTTGGTCAACCCCATGTAAGTTATGGGGCAGTAACAGCACTTTTTTCAAAACGTGTTTTTCAGCCCGAAATAAACGCGTTTTTTCAGACAACTGAATCCCTATGTAACTGCAAGGCTCAGAAGAGCCCACACTCTGCTCTTAACCCCAGTGTGCAGAAAGTGTCAAAACGTGTTTTTCAGCAGAAATAAACATGTTTCTGCAAGTTTGGTCAACCCCATGTAAGTTATGGGGCAGTTACAGTACACTTTTCAAAACGTGTTTTTCAGCCCGAAATAAACGCGTTTTTTCAGACAACTGAATACCTATGTAACTGCAAAGCTCAGAAGAGCCCACACACTCAGCTCTTAACCCCAGTGTGCAGAAAGTGTCAAAACGTGTTTTTCAGCAGAAATAAACATGTTTCTGCAAGTTTGGTCAACCCCATGTAAGTTATGGGGCAGTTACAGTACACTTTTCAAAACGTGTTTTTCAGCCCGAAATAAACGCGTTTTTTCAGACAACTGAATCCCTATGTAACTGCAAGGCTCAGAAGAGCCCACACACTCTGCTCTTAACCCCAGTGTGCAGAAAGTGTCAAAACGTGTTTTTCAGCAGAAATAAACATGTTTCTGCAAGTTTGGTCACCCCCATGTAACTTATTGGGCAGTAACAGCACTTTTTTCAAAACGTGTTTTTCAGCCCGAAATAAACGCGTTTTCTCAGACAACTGAATCCCTATGTAACTGCAAGGCTCAGAAGAGCCCACACACTCTGCTCTTAACCCCAGTGTGCAGAAAGTGTCAAAACGTGTTTTTCAGCAGAAATAAACATGTTTCTGCAAGTTTGGTCAACCCCATGTAAGTTATGGGGCAGTTACAGTACACTTTTCAAAACGTGTTTTTCAGCCCGAAATAAACGCGTTTTTTTCAGACAACTGAATACCTATGTAACTGCAAAGCTCAGAAGAGCCCACACACTCAGCTCTTAACCCCAGTTTGCAGAAAGTGTCAAAACGTGTTTTTCAGCAGAAATAAACATGTTTCTGCAAGTTTGGTCAACCCCATGGAAGTTATGGGGCAGTTACAGTACACTTTTCAAAACGTGTTTTTCAGCCCGAAATAAACGCGTTTTTTCAGACAACTGAATCCCTATGTAACTGCAAGGCTCAGAAGAGCCCACACACTCTGCTCTTAACCCCAGTGTGCAGAAAGTGTCAAAACGTGTTTTTCAGCAGAAATAAACATGTTTCTGCAAGTTTGGTCAACCCCATGTAAGTTATGGGGCAGTTACAGTACACTTTTCAAAACGTGTTTTTCAGCCCGAAATAAACGCGTTTTTTCAGACAACTGAATCCCTATGTAACTGCAAAGCTCAGAAGAGCCCACACACTCAGCTCTTAACCCCAGTGTGCAGAAAATGTCAAAACGTGTTTTTCAGCAGAAATAAACATGTTTCTGCAAGTTTGGTCAACCCCATGTAAGTTATGGGGCAGTTACAGTGCACTTTTCAAAACGTGTTTTTCAGCCCGAAATAAACGCGTTTTTTCAGACAACTGAATCCCTATGTAACTGCAAGGCTCAGAACAGCCCACACACTCAGCTCTTAACCCCAGTGTGCAGAAAGTGTCAAAACATGTTTTTCAGCAGAAATAAACATGTTTCTGCAAGTTTGGTCAACCCCATGTAAGTTATGGGGCAGTAACAGCACTTTTTTCAAAACGTGTTTTTCAGCCCGAAATAAATGCGTTTTTTCAGACAACTGAATCCCTATGTAACTGCAAGGCTCAGAAGAGCCCACACACTCTGCTCTTAACCCCAGTGTGCAGAAAGTGTCAAAACGTGTTTTTCAGCAGAAATAAACATGTTTCTGCAAGTTTGGTCAACCCCATGTAAGTTATGGGGCAGTTACAGTACACTTTTCAAAACGTGTTTTTCAGCCCGAAATAAACGCGTTTTTTCAGACAACTGAATCCCTATGTAACTGCAAGGCTCAGAAGAGCCCACACACTCTGCTCTTAACCCCAGTGTGCAGAAAGTGTCAAAACGTGTTTTTCAGTAGAAATAAACATGTTTCTGCAAGTTTGGTCAACCCCATGTAAGTTATGGGGCAGTTACAGTACACTTTTCAAAACGTGTTTTTCAGCCCGAAATAAACGCGTTTTTTCAGACAACTGAATCCCTATGTAACTGCAAGGCTCAGAAGAGCCCACACACTCTGCTCTTAACCCCAGTGTGCAGAAAGTGTCAAAACGTGTTTTTCAGTAGAAATAAACATGTTTCTGCAAGTTTGGTCAACCCCATGTAAGTTATGGGGCAGTTACAGTACACTTTTCAAAACGTGTTTTTCAGCCCTAAATAAACGCGTTTTTTCAGACAACTGAATCCCTATGTAACTGCAAGGCTCAGAAGAGCCCACACACTCTGCTCTTAACCCCAGTGTGCAGAAAGTGTCAAAACGTGTTTTTCAGCAGAAATAAACATGTTTCTGCAAGTTTGGTCACCCCCATGTAACTTATTGGGCAGTAACAGCACTTTTTTCAAAACGTGTTTTTCAGCCCGAAATAAACGCGTTTTCTCAGACAACTGAATCCCTATGTAACTGCAAGGCTCAGAAGAGCCCACACACTCTGCTCTTAACCCCAGTGTGCAGAAAGTGTCAAAACGTGTTTTTCAGCAGAAATAAACATGTTTCTGCAAGTTTGGTCAACCCCATGGAAGTTATGGGGCAGTTACAGTACACTTTTCAAAACGTGTTTTTCAGCCCGAAATAAACGCGTTTTTTCAGACAACTGAATCCCTATGTAACTGCAAGGCTCAGAAGAGCCCACACACTCTGCTCTTAACCCCAGTGTGCAGAAAGTGTCAAAACGTGTTTTTCAGCAGAAATAAACATGTTTCTGCAAGTTTGGTCAACCCCATGTAAGTTATGGGGCAGTTACAGTACACTTTTCAAAACGTGTTTTTCAGCCCGAAATAAACGCGTTTTTTCAGACAACTGAATCCCTATGTAACTGCAAAGCTCAGAAGAGCCCACACACTCAGCTCTTAACCCCAGTGTGCAGAAAATGTCAAAACGTGTTTTTCAGCAGAAATAAACATGTTTCTGCAAGTTTGGTCAACCCCATGTAAGTTATGGGGCAGTTACAGTGCACTTTTCAAAACGTGTTTTTCAGCCCGAAATAAGCGCGTTTTTTCAGACAACTGAATCCCTATGTAACTGCAAGGCTCAGAACAGCCCACACACTCAGCTCTTAACCCCAGTGTGCAGAAAGTGTCAAAACATGTTTTTCAGCAGAAATAAACGTTTCTGCAAGTTTGGTCAACCCCATGTAAGTTATGGGGCAGTAACAGCACTTTTTTCAAAACGTGTTTTTCAGCCCGAAATAAACGCGTTTTTTCAGACAACTGAATCCCTATGTAACTGCAAGGCTCAGAAGAGCCCACACACTCTGCTCTTAACCCCAGTGTGCAGAAAGTGTCAAAACGTGTTTTTCAGCAGAAATAAACATGTTTCTGCAAGTTTGGTCAACCCCATGTAAGTTATGGGGCAGTTACAGTACACTTTTCAAAACGTGTTTTTCAGCCCGAAATAAACGCGTTTTTTCAGACAACTGAATACCTATGTAACTGCAAAGCTCAGAAGAGCCCACACACTCAGCTCTTAACCCCAGTGTGCAGAAAGTGTCAAAACGTGTTTTTCAGCAGAAATAAACATGTTTCTGCAAGTTTGGTCAACCCCATGTAAGTTATGGGGCAGTTACAGTACACTTTTCAAAACGTGTTTTTCAGCCCGAAATAAACGCGTTTTTTCAGACAACTGAATCCCTATGTAACTGCAAGGCTCAGAAGAGCCCACACACTCTGCTCTTAACCCCAGTGTGCAGAAAGTGTCAAAACGTGTTTTTCAGCAGAAATAAACATGTTTCTGCAAGTTTGGTCACCCCCATGTAACTTATTGGGCAGTAACAGCACTTTTTTCAAAACGTGTTTTTCAGCCCGAAATAAACGCGTTTTCTCAGACAACTGAATCCCTATGTAACTGCAAGGCTCAGAAGAGCCCACACACTCTGCTCTTAACCCCAGTGTGCAGAAAGTGTCAAAACGTGTTTTTCAGCAGAAATAAACATGTTTCTGCAAGTTTGTTCAACCCCATGTAAGTTATGGGGCAGTTACAGTGCACTTTTCAAAACGTGTTTTTCAGCCCGAAATAAACGCGTTTTTTCAGACAACTGAATACCTATGTAACTGCAAAGCTCAGAAGAGCCCACACACTCAGCTCTTAACCCCAGTGTGCAGAAAGTGTCAAAACGTGTTTTTCAGCAGAAATAAACATGTTTCTGCAAGTTTGGTCAACCCCATGTAAGTTATGGGGCAGTTACAGTACACTTTTCAAAACGTGTTTTTCAGCCCGAAATAAACGCGTTTTTTCAGACAACTGAATCCCTATGTAACTGCAAGGCTCAGAAGAGCCCACACACTCTGCTCTTAACCCCAGTGTGCAGAAAGTGTCAAAACGTGTTTTTCAGCAGAAATAAACATGTTTCTGCAAGTTTGGTCAACCCCATGTAAGTTATGGGGCAGTTACAGTACACTTTTCAAAACGTGTTTTTCAGCCCGAAATAAACGCGTTTTTTCAGACAACTGAATCCCTATGTAACTGCAAAGCTCAGAAGAGCCCACACACTCAGCTCTTAACCCCAGTGTGCAGAAAATGTCAAAACGTATTTTTCAGCAGAAATAAACATGTTTCTGCAAGTTTGGTCAACCCCATGTAAGTTATGGGGCTGTTACAGTGCACTTTTCAAAACGTGTTTTTCAGCCCGAAATAAACGCGTTTTTTCAGACAACTGAATCCCTATGTAACTGCAAGGCTCAGAAGAGCCCACACACTCTGCTCTTAACCCCAGTGTGCAGAAAGTGTCAAAACGTGTTTTTCAGCAGAAATAAACATGTTTCTGCAAGTTTGGTCAACCCCATGTAAGTTATGGGGCAGTTACAGTACACTTTTCAAAACGTGTTTTTCAGCCCGAAATAAACGCGTTTTTTCAGACAACTGAATACCTATGTAACTGCAAAGCTCAGAAGAGCCCACACACTCAGCTCTTAACCCCAGTGTGCAGAAAGTGTCAAAACGTGTTTTTCAGCAGAAATAAACATGTTTCTGCAAGTTTGGTCAACCCCATGTAAGTTATGGGGCAGTTACAGTACACTTTTCAAAACGTGTTTTTCAGCCCGAAATAAACGCGTTTTTTCAGACAACTGAATCCCTATGTAACTGCAAGGCTCAGAAGAGCCCACACACTCTGCTCTTAACCCCAGTGTGCAGAAAGTGTCAAAACGTGTTTTTCAGCAGAAATAAACATGTTTCTGCAAGTTTGGTCACCCCCATGTAACTTATTGGGCAGTAACAGCACTTTTTTCAAAACGTGTTTTTCAGCCCGAAATAAACGCGTTTTCTCAGACAACTGAATCCCTATGTAACTGCAAGGCTCAGAAGAGCCCACACACTCTGCTCTTAACCCCAGTGTGCAGAAAGTGTCAAAACGTGTTTTTCAGCAGAAATAAACATGTTTCTGCAAGTTTGGTCAACCCCATGTAAGTTATGGGGCAGTTACAGTACACTTTTCAAAACGTGTTTTTCAGCCCGAAATAAACGCGTTTTTTTCAGACAACTGAATACCTATGTAACTGCAAAGCTCAGAAGAGCCCACACACTCAGCTCTTAACCCCAGTTTGCAGAAAGTGTCAAAACGTGTTTTTCAGCAGAAATAAACATGTTTCTGCAAGTTTGGTCAACCCCATGGAAGTTATGGGGCAGTTACAGTACACTTTTCAAAACGTGTTTTTCAGCATGAAATAAACGCGTTTTTTCAGACAACTGAATCCCTATGTAACTGCAAGGCTCAGAAGAGCCCACACACTCTGCTCTTAACCCCAGTGTGCAGAAAGTGTCAAAACGTGTTTTTCAGCAGAAATAAACATGTTTCTGCAAGTTTGGTCAACCCCATGTAAGTTATGGGGCAGTTACAGTACACTTTTCAAAACGTGTTTTTCAGCCCGAAATAAACGCGTTTTTTCAGACAACTGAATCCCTATGTAACTGCAAAGCTCAGAAGAGCCCACACACTCAGCTCTTAACCCCAGTGTGCAGAAAATGTCAAAACGTGTTTTTCAGCAGAAATAAACATGTTTCTGCAAGTTTGGTCAACCCCATGTAAGTTATGGGGCAGTTACAGTGCACTTTTCAAAACGTGTTTTTCAGCCCGAAATAAACGCGTTTTTTCAGACAACTGAATCCCTATGTAACTGCAAGGCTCAGAACAGCCCACACACTCAGCTCTTAACCCCAGTGTGCAGAAAGTGTCAAAACATGTTTTTCAGCAGAAATAAACATGTTTCTGCAAGTTTGGTCAACCCCATGTAAGTTATGGGGCAGTAACAGCACTTTTTTCAAAACGTGTTTTTCAGCCCGAAATAAACGCGTTTTTTCAGACAACTGAATCCCTATGTAACTGCAAGGCTCAGAAGAGCCCACACACTCTGCTCTTAACCCCAGTGTGCAGAAAGTGTCAAAACGTGTTTTTCAGCAGAAATAAACATGTTTCTGCAAGTTTGGTCAACCCCATGTAAGTTATGGGGCAGTTACAGTACACTTTTCAAAACGTGTTTTTCAGCCCGAAATAAACGCGTTTTTTCAGACAACTGAATACCTATGTAACTGCAAAGCTCAGAAGAGCCCACACACTCAGCTCTTAACCCCAGTGTGCAGAAAGTGTCAAAACGTGTTTTTCAGCAGAAATAAACATGTTTCTGCAAGTTTGGTCAACCCCATGTAAGTTATGGGGCAGTTACAGTACACTTTTCAAAACGTGTTTTTCAGCCCGAAATAAACGCGTTTTTTCAGACAACTGAATCCCTATGTAACTGCAAGGCTCAGAAGAGCCCACACACTCTGCTCTTAACCCCAGTGTGCAGAAAGTGTCAAAACGTGTTTTTCAGCAGAAATAAACATGTTTCTGCAAGTTTGGTCAACCCCATGTAAGTTATGGGGCAGTTACAGTACACTTTTCAAAACGTGTTTTTCAGCCCGAAATAAACGCGTTTTTTTCAGACAACTGAATACCTATGTAACTGCAAAGCTCAGAAGAGCCCACACACTCAGCTCTTAACCCCAGTTTGCAGAAAGTGTCAAAACGTGTTTTTCAGCAGAAATAAACATGTTTCTGCAAGTTTGGTCAACCCCATGGAAGTTATGGGGCAGTTACAGTACACTTTTCAAAACGTGTTTTTCAGCCCGAAATAAACGCGTTTTTTCAGACAACTGAATCCCTATGTAACTGCAAGGCTCAGAAGAGCCCACACACTCTGCTCTTAACCCCAGTGTGCAGAAAGTGTCAAAACGTGTTTTTCAGCAGAAATAAACATGTTTCTGCAAGTTTGGTCAACCCCATGTAAGTTATGGGGCAGTTACAGTACACTTTTCAAAACGTGTTTTTCAGCCCGAAATAAACGCGTTTTTTCAGACAACTGAATCCCTATGTAACTGCAAAGCTCAGAAGAGCCCACACACTCAGCTCTTAACCCCAGTGTGCAGAAAATGTCAAAACGTGTTTTTCAGCAGAAATAAACATGTTTCTGCAAGTTTGGTCAACCCCATGTAAGTTATGGGGCAGTTACAGTGCACTTTTCAAAACGTGTTTTTCAGCCCGAAATAAACGCGTTTTTTCAGACAACTGAATCCCTATGTAACTGCAAGGCTCAGAACAGCCCACACACTCAGCTCTTAACCCCAGTGTGCAGAAAGTGTCAAAACATGTTTTTCAGCAGAAATAAACATGTTTCTGCAAGTTTGGTCAACCCCATGTAAGTTATGGGGCAGTAACAGCACTTTTTTCAAAACGTGTTTTTCAGCCCGAAATAAACGCGTTTTTTCAGACAACTGAATCCCTATGTAACTGCAAGGCTCAGAAGAGCCCACACTCTGCTCTTAACCCCAGTGTGCAGAAAGTGTCAAAACGTGTTTTTCAGCAGAAATAAACATGTTTCTGCAAGTTTGGTCAACCCCATGTAAGTTATGGGGCAGTTACAGTACACTTTTCAAAACGTGTTTTTCAGCCCGAAATAAACGCGTTTTTTCAGACAACTGAATACCTATGTAACTGCAAAGCTCAGAAGAGCCCACACACTCAGCTCTTAACCCCAGTGTGCAGAAAGTGTCAAAACGTGTTTTTCAGCAGAAATAAACATGTTTCTGCAAGTTTGGTCAACCCCATGTAAGTTATGGGGCAGTTACAGTACACTTTTCAAAACGTGTTTTTCAGCCCGAAATAAACGCGTTTTTTCAGACAACTGAATCCCTATGTAACTGCAAGGCTCAGAAGAGCCCACACACTCTGCTCTTAACCCCAGTGTGCAGAAAGTGTCAAAACGTGTTTTTCAGCAGAAATAAACATGTTTCTGCAAGTTTGGTCACCCCCATGTAACTTATTGGGCAGTAACAGCACTTTTTTCAAAACGTGTTTTTCAGCCCGAAATAAACGCGTTTTCTCAGACAACTGAATCCCTATGTAACTGCAAGGCTCAGAAGAGCCCACACACTCTGCTCTTAACCCCAGTGTGCAGAAAGTGTCAAAACGTGTTTTTCAGCAGAAATAAACATGTTTCTGCAAGTTTGGTCAACCCCATGTAAGTTATGGGGCAGTTACAGTACACTTTTCAAAACGTGTTTTTCAGCCCGAAATAAACGCGTTTTTTTCAGACAACTGAATACCTATGTAACTGCAAAGCTCAGAAGAGCCCACACACTCAGCTCTTAACCCCAGTTTGCAGAAAGTGTCAAAACGTGTTTTTCAGCAGAAATAAACATGTTTCTGCAAGTTTGGTCAACCCCATGGAAGTTATGGGGCAGTTACAGTACACTTTTCAAAACGTGTTTTTCAGCCCGAAATAAACGCGTTTTTTCAGACAACTGAATCCCTATGTAACTGCAAGGCTCAGAACAGCCCACACACTCAGCTCTTAACCCCAGTGTGCAGAAAGTGTCAAAACATGTTTTTCAGCAGAAATAAACATGTTTCTGCAAGTTTGGTCAACCCCATGTAAGTTATGGGGCAGTAACAGCACTTTTTTCAAAACGTGTTTTTCAGCCCGAAATAAACGCGTTTTTTCAGACAACTGAATCCCTATGTAACTGCAAGGCTCAGAAGAGCCCACACTCTGCTCTTAACCCCAGTGTGCAGAAAGTGTCAAAACGTGTTTTTCAGCAGAAATAAACATGTTTCTGCAAGTTTGGTCAACCCCATGTAAGTTATGGGGCAGTTACAGTACACTTTTCAAAACGTGTTTTTCAGCCCGAAATAAACGCGTTTTTTCAGACAACTGAATACCTATGTAACTGCAAAGCTCAGAAGAGCCCACACACTCAGCTCTTAACCCCAGTGTGCAGAAAGTGTCAAAACGTGTTTTTCAGCAGAAATAAACATGTTTCTGCAAGTTTGGTCAACCCCATGTAAGTTATGGGGCAGTTACAGTACACTTTTCAAAACGTGTTTTTCAGCCCGAAATAAACGCGTTTTTTCAGACAACTGAATCCCTATGTAACTGCAAGGCTCAGAAGAGCCCACACACTCTGCTCTTAACCCCAGTGTGCAGAAAGTGTCAAAACGTGTTTTTCAGCAGAAATAAACATGTTTCTGCAAGTTTGGTCACCCCCATGTAACTTATTGGGCAGTAACAGCACTTTTTTCAAAACGTGTTTTTCAGCCCGAAATAAACGCGTTTTCTCAGACAACTGAATCCCTATGTAACTGCAAGGCTCAGAAGAGCCCACACACTCTGCTCTTAACCCCAGTGTGCAGAAAGTGTCAAAACGTGTTTTTCAGCAGAAATAAACATGTTTCTGCAAGTTTGGTCAACCCCATGTAAGTTATGGGGCAGTTACAGTACACTTTTCAAAACGTGTTTTTCAGCCCGAAATAAACGCGTTTTTTTCAGACAACTGAATACCTATGTAACTGCAAAGCTCAGAAGAGCCCACACACTCAGCTCTTAACCCCAGTTTGCAGAAAGTGTCAAAACGTGTTTTTCAGCAGAAATAAACATGTTTCTGCAAGTTTGGTCAACCCCATGGAAGTTATGGGGCAGTTACAGTACACTTTTCAAAACGTGTTTTTCAGCCCGAAATAAACGCGTTTTTTCAGACAACTGAATCCCTATGTAACTGCAAGGCTCAGAAGAGCCCACACACTCTGCTCTTAACCCCAGTGTGCAGAAAGTGTCAAAACGTGTTTTTCAGCAGAAATAAACATGTTTCTGCAAGTTTGGTCAACCCCATGTAAGTTATTTGGCAGTTACAGTACACTTTTCAAAACGTGTTTTTCAGCCCGAAATAAACGCGTTTTTTCAGACAACTGAATCCCTATGTAACTGCAAAGCTCAGAAGAGCCCACACACTCAGCTCTTAACCCCAGTGTGCAGAAAATGTCAAAACGTGTTTTTCAGCAGAAATAAACATGTTTCTGCAAGTTTGGTCAACCCCATGTAAGTTATGGGGCAGTTACAGTGCACTTTTCAAAACGTGTTTTTCAGCCCGAAATAAACGCGTTTTTTCAGACAACTGAATCCCTATGTAACTGCAAGGCTCAGAACAGCCCACACACTCAGCTCTTAACCCCAGTGTGCAGAAAGTGTCAAAACATGTTTTTCAGCAGAAATAAACATGTTTCTGCAAGTTTGGTCAACCCCATGTAAGTTATGGGGCAGTAACAGCACTTTTTTCAAAACGTGTTTTTCAGCCCGAAATAAACGCGTTTTTTCAGACAACTGAATCCCTATGTAACTGCAAGGCTCAGAAGAGCCCACACACTCTGCTCTTAACCCCAGTGTGCAGAAAGTGTCAAAACGTGTTTTTCAGCAGAAATAAACATGTTTCTGCAAGTTTGGTCAACCCCATGTAAGTTATGGGGCAGTTACAGTACACTTTTCAAAACGTGTTTTTCAGCCCGAAATAAACGCGTTTTTTCAGACAACTGAATACCTATGTAACTGCAAAGCTCAGAAGAGCCCACACACTCAGCTCTTAACCCCAGTGTGCAGAAAGTGTCAAAACGTGTTTTTCAGCAGAAATAAACATGTTTCTGCAAGTTTGGTCAACCCCATGTAAGTTATGGGGCAGTTACAGTACACTTTTCAAAACGTGTTTTTCAGCCCGAAATAAACGCGTTTTTTCAGACAACTGAATCCCTATGTAACTGCAAGGCTCAGAAGAGCCCACACACTCTGCTCTTAACCCCAGTGTGCAGAAAGTGTCAAAACGTGTTTTTCAGTAGAAATAAACATGTTTCTGCAAGTTTGGTCAACCCCATGTAAGTTATGGGGCAGTTACAGTACACTTTTCAAAACGTGTTTTTCAGCCCGAAATAAACGCGTTTTTTCAGACAACTGAATCCCTATGTAACTGCAAGGCTCAGAAGAGCCCACACACTCTGCTCTTAACCCCAGTGTGCAGAAAGTGTCAAAACGTGTTTTTCAGTAGAAATAAACATGTTTCTGCAAGTTTGGTCAACCCCATGTAAGTTATGGGGCAGTTACAGTACACTTTTCAAAACGTGTTTTTCAGCCCTAAATAAACGCGTTTTTTCAGACAACTGAATCCCTATGTAACTGCAAGGCTCAGAAGAGCCCACACACTCTGCTCTTAACCCCAGTGTGCAGAAAGTGTCAAAACGTGTTTTTCAGCAGAAATAAACATGTTTCTGCAAGTTTGGTCACCCCCATGTAACTTATTGGGCAGTAACAGCACTTTTTTCAAAACGTGTTTTTCAGCCCGAAATAAACGCGTTTTCTCAGACAACTGAATCCCTATGTAACTGCAAGGCTCAGAAGAGCCCACACACTCTGCTCTTAACCCCAGTGTGCAGAAAGTGTCAAAACGTGTTTTTCAGCAGAAATAAACATGTTTCTGCAAGTTTGGTCAACCCCATGGAAGTTATGGGGCAGTTACAGTACACTTTTCAAAACGTGTTTTTCAGCCCGAAATAAACGCGTTTTTTCAGACAACTGAATCCCTATGTAACTGCAAGGCTCAGAAGAGCCCACACACTCTGCTCTTAACCCCAGTGTGCAGAAAGTGTCAAAACGTGTTTTTCAGCAGAAATAAACATGTTTCTGCAAGTTTGGTCAACCCCATGTAAGTTATGGGGCAGTTACAGTACACTTTTCAAAACGTGTTTTTCAGCCCGAAATAAACGCGTTTTTTCAGACAACTGAATCCCTATGTAACTGCAAAGCTCAGAAGAGCCCACACACTCAGCTCTTAACCCCAGTGTGCAGAAAATGTCAAAACGTGTTTTTCAGCAGAAATAAACATGTTTCTGCAAGTTTGGTCAACCCCATGTAAGTTATGGGGCAGTTACAGTGCACTTTTCAAAACGTGTTTTTCAGCCCGAAATAAACGCGTTTTTTCAGACAACTGAATCCCTATGTAACTGCAAGGCTCAGAACAGCCCACACACTCAGCTCTTAACCCCAGTGTGCAGAAAGTGTCAAAACATGTTTTTCAGCAGAAATAAACATGTTTCTGCAAGTTTGGTCAACCCCATGTAAGTTATGGGGCAGTAACAGCACTTTTTTCAAAACGTGTTTTTCAGCCCGAAATAAACGCGTTTTTTCAGACAACTGAATCCCTATGTAACTGCAAGGCTCAGAAGAGCCCACACACTCTGCTCTTAACCCCAGTGTGCAGAAAGTGTCAAAACGTGTTTTTCAGCAGAAATAAACATGTTTCTGCAAGTTTGGTCAACCCCATGTAAGTTATGGGGCAGTTACAGTACACTTTTCAAAACGTGTTTTTCAGCCCGAAATAAACGCGTTTTTTCAGACAACTGAATACCTATGTAACTGCAAAGCTCAGAAGAGCCCACACACTCAGCTCTTAACCCCAGTGTGCAGAAAGTGTCAAAACGTGTTTTTCAGCAGAAATAAACATGTTTCTGCAAGTTTGGTCAACCCCATGTAAGTTATGGGGCAGTTACAGTACACTTTTCAAAACGTGTTTTTCAGCCCGAAATAAACGCGTTTTTTCAGACAACTGAATCCCTATGTAACTGCAAGGCTCAGAAGAGCCCACACACTCTGCTCTTAACCCCAGTGTGCAGAAAGTGTCAAAACGTGTTTTTCAGCAGAAATAAACATGTTTCTGCAAGTTTGGTCACCCCCATGTAACTTATTGGGCAGTAACAGCACTTTTTTCAAAACGTGTTTTTCAGCCCGAAATAAACGCGTTTTCTCAGACAACTGAATCCCTATGTAACTGCAAGGCTCAGAAGAGCCCACACACTCTGCTCTTAACCCCAGTGTGCAGAAAGTGTCAAAACGTGTTTTTCAGCAGAAATAAACATGTTTCTGCAAGTTTGGTCAACCCCATGTAAGTTATGGGGCAGTTACAGTGCACTTTTCAAAACGTGTTTTTCAGCCCGAAATAAACGCGTTTTTTCAGACAACTGAATACCTATGTAACTGCAAAGCTCCGAAGAGCCCACACACTCAGCTCTTAACCCCAGTGTGCAGAAAGTGTCAAAACGTGTTTTTCAGCAGAAATAAACATGTTTCTGCAAGTTTGGTCAACCCCATGTAAGTTATGGGGCAGTTACAGTACACTTTTCAAAACGTGTTTTTCAGCCCGAAATAAACGCGTTTTTTCAGACAACTGAATCCCTATGTAACTGCAAGGCTCAGAAGAGCCCACACACTCTGCTCTTAACCCCAGTGTGCAGAAAGTGTCAAAACGTGTTTTTCAGCAGAAATAAACATGTTTCTGCAAGTTTGGTCAACCCCATGTAAGTTATGGGGCAGTTACAGTACACTTTTCAAAACGTGTTTTTCAGCCCGAAATAAACGCGTTTTTTCAGACAACTGAATCCCTATGTAACTGCAAAGCTCAGAAGAGCCCACACACTCAGCTCTTAACCCCAGTGTGCAGAAAATGTCAAAACGTATTTTTCAGCAGAAATAAACATGTTTCTGCAAGTTTGGTCAACCCCATGTAAGTTATGGGGCTGTTACAGTGCACTTTTCAAAACGTGTTTTTCAGCCCGAAATAAACGCGTTTTTTCAGACAACTGAATCCCTATGTAACTGCAAGGCTCAGAAGAGCCCACACACTCTGCTCTTAACCCCAGTGTGCAGAAAGTGTCAAAACGTGTTTTTCAGCAGAAATAAACATGTTTCTGCAAGTTTGGTCAACCCCATGTAAGTTATGGGGCAGTTACAGTACACTTTTCAAAACGTGTTTTTCAGCCCGAAATAAACGCGTTTTTTCAGACAACTGAATACCTATGTAACTGCAAAGCTCAGAAGAGCCCACACACTCAGCTCTTAACCCCAGTGTGCAGAAAGTGTCAAAACGTGTTTTTCAGCAGAAATAAACATGTTTCTGCAAGTTTGGTCAACCCCATGTAAGTTATGGGGCAGTTACAGTACACTTTTCAAAACGTGTTTTTCAGCCCGAAATAAACGCGTTTTTTCAGACAACTGAATCCCTATGTAACTGCAAAGCTCAGAAGAGCCCACACACTCAGCTCTTAACCCCAGTGTGCAGAAAATGTCAAAACGTGTTTTTCAGCAGAAATAAACATGTTTCTGCAAGTTTGGTCAACCCCATGTAAGTTATGGGGCAGTTACAGTGCACTTTTCAAAACGTGTTTTTCAGCCCGAAATAAGCGCGTTTTTTCAGACAACTGAATCCCTATGTAACTGCAAGGCTCAGAACAGCCCACACACTCAGCTCTTAACCCCAGTGTGCAGAAAGTGTCAAAACATGTTTTTCAGCAGAAATAAACGTTTCTGCAAGTTTGGTCAACCCCATGTAAGTTATGGGGCAGTAACAGCACTTTTTTCAAAACGTGTTTTTCAGCCCGAAATAAACGCGTTTTTTCAGACAACTGAATCCCTATGTAACTGCAAGGCTCAGAAGAGCCCACACACTCTGCTCTTAACCCCAGTGTGCAGAAAGTGTCAAAACGTGTTTTTCAGCAGAAATAAACATGTTTCTGCAAGTTTGGTCAACCCCATGTAAGTTATGGGGCAGTTACAGTACACTTTTCAAAACGTGTTTTTCAGCCCGAAATAAACGCGTTTTTTCAGACAACTGAATACCTATGTAACTGCAAAGCTCAGAAGAGCCCACACACTCAGCTCTTAACCCCAGTGTGCAGAAAGTGTCAAAACGTGTTTTTCAGCAGAAATAAACATGTTTCTGCAAGTTTGGTCAACCCCATGTAAGTTATGGGGCAGTTACAGTACACTTTTCAAAACGTGTTTTTCAGCCCGAAATAAACGCGTTTTTTCAGACAACTGAATCCCTATGTAACTGCAAGGCTCAGAAGAGCCCACACACTCTGCTCTTAACCCCAGTGTGCAGAAAGTGTCAAAACGTGTTTTTCAGCAGAAATAAACATGTTTCTGCAAGTTTGGTCACCCCCATGTAACTTATTGGGCAGTAACAGCACTTTTTTCAAAACGTGTTTTTCAGCCCGAAATAAACGCGTTTTCTCAGACAACTGAATCCCTATGTAACTGCAAGGCTCAGAAGAGCCCACACACTCTGCTCTTAACCCCAGTGTGCAGAAAGTGTCAAAACGTGTTTTTCAGCAGAAATAAACATGTTTCTGCAAGTTTGTTCAACCCCATGTAAGTTATGGGGCAGTTACAGTGCACTTTTCAAAACGTGTTTTTCAGCCCGAAATAAACGCGTTTTTTCAGACAACTGAATACCTATGTAACTGCAAAGCTCAGAAGAGCCCACACACTCAGCTCTTAACCCCAGTGTGCAGAAAGTGTCAAAACGTGTTTTTCAGCAGAAATAAACATGTTTCTGCAAGTTTGGTCAACCCCATGTAAGTTATGGGGCAGTTACAGTACACTTTTCAAAACGTGTTTTTCAGCCCGAAATAAACGCGTTTTTTCAGACAACTGAATCCCTATGTAACTGCAAGGCTCAGAAGAGCCCACACACTCTGCTCTTAACCCCAGTGTGCAGAAAGTGTCAAAACGTGTTTTTCAGCAGAAATAAACATGTTTCTGCAAGTTTGGTCAACCCCATGTAAGTTATGGGGCAGTTACAGTACACTTTTCAAAACGTGTTTTTCAGCCCGAAATAAACGCGTTTTTTCAGACAACTGAATCCCTATGTAACTGCAAAGCTCAGAAGAGCCCACACACTCAGCTCTTAACCCCAGTGTGCAGAAAATGTCAAAACGTATTTTTCAGCAGAAATAAACATGTTTCTGCAAGTTTGGTCAACCCCATGTAAGTTATGGGGCTGTTACAGTGCACTTTTCAAAACGTGTTTTTCAGCCCGAAATAAACGCGTTTTTTCAGACAACTGAATCCCTATGTAACTGCAAGGCTCAGAAGAGCCCACACACTCTGCTCTTAACCCCAGTGTGCAGAAAGTGTCAAAACGTGTTTTTCAGCAGAAATAAACATGTTTCTGCAAGTTTGGTCAACCCCATGTAAGTTATGGGGCAGTTACAGTACACTTTTCAAAACGTGTTTTTCAGCCCGAAATAAACGCGTTTTTTCAGACAACTGAATACCTATGTAACTGCAAAGCTCAGAAGAGCCCACACACTCAGCTCTTAACCCCAGTGTGCAGAAAGTGTCAAAACGTGTTTTTCAGCAGAAATAAACATGTTTCTGCAAGTTTGGTCAACCCCATGTAAGTTATGGGGCAGTTACAGTACACTTTTCAAAACGTGTTTTTCAGCCCGAAATAAACGCGTTTTTTCAGACAACTGAATCCCTATGTAACTGCAAGGCTCAGAAGAGCCCACACACTCTGCTCTTAACCCCAGTGTGCAGAAAGTGTCAAAACGTGTTTTTCAGCAGAAATAAACATGTTTCTGCAAGTTTGGTCACCCCCATGTAACTTATTGGGCAGTAACAGCACTTTTTTCAAAACGTGTTTTTCAGCCCGAAATAAACGCGTTTTCTCAGACAACTGAATCCCTATGTAACTGCAAGGCTCAGAAGAGCCCACACACTCTGCTCTTAACCCCAGTGTGCAGAAAGTGTCAAAACGTGTTTTTCAGCAGAAATAAACATGTTTCTGCAAGTTTGGTCAACCCCATGTAAGTTATGGGGCAGTTACAGTACACTTTTCAAAACGTGTTTTTCAGCCCGAAATAAACGCGTTTTTTTCAGACAACTGAATACCTATGTAACTGCAAAGCTCAGAAGAGCCCACACACTCAGCTCTTAACCCCAGTGTGCAGAAAGTGTCAAAACGTGTTTTTCAGCAGAAATAAACATGTTTCTGCAAGTTTGGTCAACCCCATGTAAGTTATGGGGCAGTTACAGTGCACTTTTCAAAACGTGTTTTTCAGCCCGAAATAAGCGCGTTTTTTCAGACAACTGAATCCCTATGTAACTGCAAGGCTCAGAACAGCCCACACACTCAGCTCTTAACCCCAGTGTGCAGAAAGTGTCAAAACATGTTTTTCAGCAGAAATAAACGTTTCTGCAAGTTTGGTCAACCCCATGTAAGTTATGGGGCAGTAACAGCACTTTTTTCAAAACGTGTTTTTCAGCCCGAAATAAACGCGTTTTTTCAGACAACTGAATCCCTATGTAACTGCAAGGCTCAGAAGAGCCCACACACTCTGCTCTTAACCCCAGTGTGCAGAAAGTGTCAAAACGTGTTTTTCAGCAGAAATAAACATGTTTCTGCAAGTTTGGTCAACCCCATGTAAGTTATGGGGCAGTTACAGTACACTTTTCAAAACGTGTTTTTCAGCCCGAAATAAACGCGTTTTTTCAGACAACTGAATACCTATGTAACTGCAAAGCTCAGAAGAGCCCACACACTCAGCTCTTAACCCCAGTGTGCAGAAAGTGTCAAAACGTGTTTTTCAGCAGAAATAAACATGTTTCTGCAAGTTTGGTCAACCCCATGTAAGTTATGGGGCAGTTACAGTACACTTTTCAAAACGTGTTTTTCAGCCCGAAATAAACGCGTTTTTTCAGACAACTGAATCCCTATGTAACTGCAAGGCTCAGAAGAGCCCACACACTCTGCTCTTAACCCCAGTGTGCAGAAAGTGTCAAAACGTGTTTTTCAGCAGAAATAAACATGTTTCTGCAAGTTTGGTCACCCCCATGTAACTTATTGGGCAGTAACAGCACTTTTTTCAAAACGTGTTTTTCAGCCCGAAATAAACGCGTTTTCTCAGACAACTGAATCCCTATGTAACTGCAAGGCTCAGAAGAGCCCACACACTCTGCTCTTAACCCCAGTGTGCAGAAAGTGTCAAAACGTGTTTTTCAGCAGAAATAAACATGTTTCTGCAAGTTTGTTCAACCCCATGTAAGTTATGGGGCAGTTACAGTGCACTTTTCAAAACGTGTTTTTCAGCCCGAAATAAACGCGTTTTTTCAGACAACTGAATACCTATGTAACTGCAAAGCTCAGAAGAGCCCACACACTCAGCTCTTAACCCCAGTGTGCAGAAAGTGTCAAAACGTGTTTTTCAGCAGAAATAAACATGTTTCTGCAAGTTTGGTCAACCCCATGTAAGTTATGGGGCAGTTACAGTACACTTTTCAAAACGTGTTTTTCAGCCCGAAATAAACGCGTTTTTTCAGACAACTGAATCCCTATGTAACTGCAAGGCTCAGAAGAGCCCACACACTCTGCTCTTAACCCCAGTGTGCAGAAAGTGTCAAAACGTGTTTTTCAGCAGAAATAAACATGTTTCTGCAAGTTTGGTCAACCCCATGTAAGTTATGGGGCAGTTACAGTACACTTTTCAAAACGTGTTTTTCAGCCCGAAATAAACGCGTTTTTTCAGACAACTGAATCCCTATGTAACTGCAAAGCTCAGAAGAGCCCACACACTCAGCTCTTAACCCCAGTGTGCAGAAAATGTCAAAACGTATTTTTCAGCAGAAATAAACATGTTTCTGCAAGTTTGGTCAACCCCATGTAAGTTATGGGGCTGTTACAGTGCACTTTTCAAAACGTGTTTTTCAGCCCGAAATAAACGCGTTTTTTCAGACAACTGAATCCCTATGTAACTGCAAGGCTCAGAAGAGCCCACACACTCTGCTCTTAACCCCAGTGTGCAGAAAGTGTCAAAACGTGTTTTTCAGCAGAAATAAACATGTTTCTGCAAGTTTGGTCAACCCCATGTAAGTTATGGGGCAGTTACAGTACACTTTTCAAAACGTGTTTTTCAGCCCGAAATAAACGCGTTTTTTCAGACAACTGAATACCTATGTAACTGCAAAGCTCAGAAGAGCCCACACACTCAGCTCTTAACCCCAGTGTGCAGAAAGTGTCAAAACGTGTTTTTCAGCAGAAATAAACATGTTTCTGCAAGTTTGGTCAACCCCATGTAAGTTATGGGGCAGTTACAGTACACTTTTCAAAACGTGTTTTTCAGCCCGAAATAAACGCGTTTTTTCAGACAACTGAATCCCTATGTAACTGCAAGGCTCAGAAGAGCCCACACACTCTGCTCTTAACCCCAGTGTGCAGAAAGTGTCAAAACGTGTTTTTCAGCAGAAATAAACATGTTTCTGCAAGTTTGGTCACCCCCATGTAACTTATTGGGCAGTAACAGCACTTTTTTCAAAACGTGTTTTTCAGCCCGAAATAAACGCGTTTTCTCAGACAACTGAATCCCTATGTAACTGCAAGGCTCAGAAGAGCCCACACACTCTGCTCTTAACCCCAGTGTGCAGAAAGTGTCAAAACGTGTTTTTCAGCAGAAATAAACATGTTTCTGCAAGTTTGGTCAACCCCATGTAAGTTATGGGGCAGTTACAGTACACTTTTCAAAACGTGTTTTTCAGCCCGAAATAAACGCGTTTTTTTCAGACAACTGAATACCTATGTAACTGCAAAGCTCAGAAGAGCCCACACACTCAGCTCTTAACCCCAGTTTGCAGAAAGTGTCAAAACGTGTTTTTCAGCAGAAATAAACATGTTTCTGCAAGTTTGGTCAACCCCATGGAAGTTATGGGGCAGTTACAGTACACTTTTCAAAACGTGTTTTTCAGCATGAAATAAACGCGTTTTTTCAGACAACTGAATCCCTATGTAACTGCAAGGCTCAGAAGAGCCCACACACTCTGCTCTTAACCCCAGTGTGCAGAAAGTGTCAAAACGTGTTTTTCAGCAGAAATAAACATGTTTCTGCAAGTTTGGTCAACCCCATGTAAGTTATGGGGCAGTTACAGTACACTTTTCAAAACGTGTTTTTCAGCCCGAAATAAACGCGTTTTTTCAGACAACTGAATCCCTATGTAACTGCAAAGCTCAGAAGAGCCCACACACTCAGCTCTTAACCCCAGTGTGCAGAAAATGTCAAAACGTGTTTTTCAGCAGAAATAAACATGTTTCTGCAAGTTTGGTCAACCCCATGTAAGTTATGGGGCAGTTACAGTGCACTTTTCAAAACGTGTTTTTCAGCCCGAAATAAACGCGTTTTTTCAGACAACTGAATCCCTATGTAACTGCAAGGCTCAGAACAGCCCACACACTCAGCTCTTAACCCCAGTGTGCAGAAAGTGTCAAAACATGTTTTTCAGCAGAAATAAACATGTTTCTGCAAGTTTGGTCAACCCCATGTAAGTTATGGGGCAGTAACAGCACTTTTTTCAAAACGTGTTTTTCAGCCCGAAATAAACGCGTTTTTTCAGACAACTGAATCCCTATGTAACTGCAAGGCTCAGAAGAGCCCACACACTCTGCTCTTAACCCCAGTGTGCAGAAAGTGTCAAAACGTGTTTTTCAGCAGAAATAAACATGTTTCTGCAAGTTTGGTCAACCCCATGTAAGTTATGGGGCAGTTACAGTACACTTTTCAAAACGTGTTTTTCAGCCCGAAATAAACGCGTTTTTTCAGACAACTGAATACCTATGTAACTGCAAAGCTCAGAAGAGCCCACACACTCAGCTCTTAACCCCAGTGTGCAGAAAGTGTCAAAACGTGTTTTTCAGCAGAAATAAACATGTTTCTGCAAGTTTGGTCAACCCCATGTAAGTTATGGGGCAGTTACAGTACACTTTTCAAAACGTGTTTTTCAGCCCGAAATAAACGCGTTTTTTCAGACAACTGAATCCCTATGTAACTGCAAGGCTCAGAAGAGCCCACACACTCTGCTCTTAACCCCAGTGTGCAGAAAGTGTCAAAACGTGTTTTTCAGCAGAAATAAACATGTTTCTGCAAGTTTGGTCAACCCCATGTAAGTTATGGGGCAGTTACAGTACACTTTTCAAAACGTGTTTTTCAGCCCGAAATAAACGCGTTTTTTTCAGACAACTGAATACCTATGTAACTGCAAAGCTCAGAAGAGCCCACACACTCAGCTCTTAACCCCAGTTTGCAGAAAGTGTCAAAACGTGTTTTTCAGCAGAAATAAACATGTTTCTGCAAGTTTGGTCAACCCCATGGAAGTTATGGGGCAGTTACAGTACACTTTTCAAAACGTGTTTTTCAGCCCGAAATAAACGCGTTTTTTCAGACAACTGAATCCCTATGTAACTGCAAGGCTCAGAAGAGCCCACACACTCTGCTCTTAACCCCAGTGTGCAGAAAGTGTCAAAACGTGTTTTTCAGCAGAAATAAACATGTTTCTGCAAGTTTGGTCAACCCCATGTAAGTTATGGGGCAGTTACAGTACACTTTTCAAAACGTGTTTTTCAGCCCGAAATAAACGCGTTTTTTCAGACAACTGAATCCCTATGTAACTGCAAAGCTCAGAAGAGCCCACACACTCAGCTCTTAACCCCAGTGTGCAGAAAATGTCAAAACGTGTTTTTCAGCAGAAATAAACATGTTTCTGCAAGTTTGGTCAACCCCATGTAAGTTATGGGGCAGTTACAGTGCACTTTTCAAAACGTGTTTTTCAGCCCGAAATAAACGCGTTTTTTCAGACAACTGAATCCCTATGTAACTGCAAGGCTCAGAACAGCCCACACACTCAGCTCTTAACCCCAGTGTGCAGAAAGTGTCAAAACATGTTTTTCAGCAGAAATAAACATGTTTCTGCAAGTTTGGTCAACCCCATGTAAGTTATGGGGCAGTAACAGCACTTTTTTCAAAACGTGTTTTTCAGCCCGAAATAAACGCGTTTTTTCAGACAACTGAATCCCTATGTAACTGCAAGGCTCAGAAGAGCCCACACTCTGCTCTTAACCCCAGTGTGCAGAAAGTGTCAAAACGTGTTTTTCAGCAGAAATAAACATGTTTCTGCAAGTTTGGTCAACCCCATGTAAGTTATGGGGCAGTTACAGTACACTTTTCAAAACGTGTTTTTCAGCCCGAAATAAACGCGTTTTTTCAGACAACTGAATACCTATGTAACTGCAAAGCTCAGAAGAGCCCACACACTCAGCTCTTAACCCCAGTGTGCAGAAAGTGTCAAAACGTGTTTTTCAGCAGAAATAAACATGTTTCTGCAAGTTTGGTCAACCCCATGTAAGTTATGGGGCAGTTACAGTACACTTTTCAAAACGTGTTTTTCAGCCCGAAATAAACGCGTTTTTTCAGACAACTGAATCCCTATGTAACTGCAAGGCTCAGAAGAGCCCACACACTCTGCTCTTAACCCCAGTGTGCAGAAAGTGTCAAAACGTGTTTTTCAGCAGAAATAAACATGTTTCTGCAAGTTTGGTCACCCCCATGTAACTTATTGGGCAGTAACAGCACTTTTTTCAAAACGTGTTTTTCAGCCCGAAATAAACGCGTTTTCTCAGACAACTGAATCCCTATGTAACTGCAAGGCTCAGAAGAGCCCACACACTCTGCTCTTAACCCCAGTGTGCAGAAAGTGTCAAAACGTGTTTTTCAGCAGAAATAAACATGTTTCTGCAAGTTTGGTCAACCCCATGTAAGTTATGGGGCAGTTACAGTACACTTTTCAAAACGTGTTTTTCAGCCCGAAATAAACGCGTTTTTTTCAGACAACTGAATACCTATGTAACTGCAAAGCTCAGAAGAGCCCACACACTCAGCTCTTAACCCCAGTTTGCAGAAAGTGTCAAAACGTGTTTTTCAGCAGAAATAAACATGTTTCTGCAAGTTTGGTCAACCCCATGGAAGTTATGGGGCAGTTACAGTACACTTTTCAAAACGTGTTTTTCAGCCCGAAATAAACGCGTTTTTTCAGACAACTGAATCCCTATGTAACTGCAAGGCTCAGAACAGCCCACACACTCAGCTCTTAACCCCAGTGTGCAGAAAGTGTCAAAACATGTTTTTCAGCAGAAATAAACATGTTTCTGCAAGTTTGGTCAACCCCATGTAAGTTATGGGGCAGTAACAGCACTTTTTTCAAAACGTGTTTTTCAGCCCGAAATAAACGCGTTTTTTCAGACAACTGAATCCCTATGTAACTGCAAGGCTCAGAAGAGCCCACACTCTGCTCTTAACCCCAGTGTGCAGAAAGTGTCAAAACGTGTTTTTCAGCAGAAATAAACATGTTTCTGCAAGTTTGGTCAACCCCATGTAAGTTATGGGGCAGTTACAGTACACTTTTCAAAACGTGTTTTTCAGCCCGAAATAAACGCGTTTTTTCAGACAACTGAATACCTATGTAACTGCAAAGCTCAGAAGAGCCCACACACTCAGCTCTTAACCCCAGTGTGCAGAAAGTGTCAAAACGTGTTTTTCAGCAGAAATAAACATGTTTCTGCAAGTTTGGTCAACCCCATGTAAGTTATGGGGCAGTTACAGTACACTTTTCAAAACGTGTTTTTCAGCCCGAAATAAACGCGTTTTTTCAGACAACTGAATCCCTATGTAACTGCAAGGCTCAGAAGAGCCCACACACTCTGCTCTTAACCCCAGTGTGCAGAAAGTGTCAAAACGTGTTTTTCAGCAGAAATAAACATGTTTCTGCAAGTTTGGTCACCCCCATGTAACTTATTGGGCAGTAACAGCACTTTTTTCAAAACGTGTTTTTCAGCCCGAAATAAACGCGTTTTCTCAGACAACTGAATCCCTATGTAACTGCAAGGCTCAGAAGAGCCCACACACTCTGCTCTTAACCCCAGTGTGCAGAAAGTGTCAAAACGTGTTTTTCAGCAGAAATAAACATGTTTCTGCAAGTTTGGTCAACCCCATGTAAGTTATGGGGCAGTTACAGTACACTTTTCAAAACGTGTTTTTCAGCCCGAAATAAACGCGTTTTTTTCAGACAACTGAATACCTATGTAACTGCAAAGCTCAGAAGAGCCCACACACTCAGCTCTTAACCCCAGTTTGCAGAAAGTGTCAAAACGTGTTTTTCAGCAGAAATAAACATGTTTCTGCAAGTTTGGTCAACCCCATGGAAGTTATGGGGCAGTTACAGTACACTTTTCAAAACGTGTTTTTCAGCCCGAAATAAACGCGTTTTTTCAGACAACTGAATCCCTATGTAACTGCAAGGCTCAGAAGAGCCCACACACTCTGCTCTTAACCCCAGTGTGCAGAAAGTGTCAAAACGTGTTTTTCAGCAGAAATAAACATGTTTCTGCAAGTTTGGTCAACCCCATGTAAGTTATTTGGCAGTTACAGTACACTTTTCAAAACGTGTTTTTCAGCCCGAAATAAACGCGTTTTTTCAGACAACTGAATCCCTATGTAACTGCAAAGCTCAGAAGAGCCCACACACTCAGCTCTTAACCCCAGTGTGCAGAAAATGTCAAAACGTGTTTTTCAGCAGAAATAAACATGTTTCTGCAAGTTTGGTCAACCCCATGTAAGTTATGGGGCAGTTACAGTGCACTTTTCAAAACGTGTTTTTCAGCCCGAAATAAACGCGTTTTTTCAGACAACTGAATCCCTATGTAACTGCAAGGCTCAGAACAGCCCACACACTCAGCTCTTAACCCCAGTGTGCAGAAAGTGTCAAAACATGTTTTTCAGCAGAAATAAACATGTTTCTGCAAGTTTGGTCAACCCCATGTAAGTTATGGGGCAGTAACAGCACTTTTTTCAAAACGTGTTTTTCAGCCCGAAATAAACGCGTTTTTTCAGACAACTGAATCCCTATGTAACTGCAAGGCTCAGAAGAGCCCACACACTCTGCTCTTAACCCCAGTGTGCAGAAAGTGTCAAAACGTGTTTTTCAGCAGAAATAAACATGTTTCTGCAAGTTTGGTCAACCCCATGTAAGTTATGGGGCAGTTACAGTACACTTTTCAAAACGTGTTTTTCAGCCCGAAATAAACGCGTTTTTTCAGACAACTGAATACCTATGTAACTGCAAAGCTCAGAAGAGCCCACACACTCAGCTCTTAACCCCAGTGTGCAGAAAGTGTCAAAACGTGTTTTTCAGCAGAAATAAACATGTTTCTGCAAGTTTGGTCAACCCCATGTAAGTTATGGGGCAGTTACAGTACACTTTTCAAAACGTGTTTTTCAGCCCGAAATAAACGCGTTTTTTCAGACAACTGAATCCCTATGTAACTGCAAGGCTCAGAAGAGCCCACACACTCTGCTCTTAACCCCAGTGTGCAGAAAGTGTCAAAACGTGTTTTTCAGTAGAAATAAACATGTTTCTGCAAGTTTGGTCAACCCCATGTAAGTTATGGGGCAGTTACAGTACACTTTTCAAAACGTGTTTTTCAGCCCGAAATAAACGCGTTTTTTCAGACAACTGAATCCCTATGTAACTGCAAGGCTCAGAAGAGCCCACACACTCTGCTCTTAACCCCAGTGTGCAGAAAGTGTCAAAACGTGTTTTTCAGTAGAAATAAACATGTTTCTGCAAGTTTGGTCAACCCCATGTAAGTTATGGGGCAGTTACAGTACACTTTTCAAAACGTGTTTTTCAGCCCTAAATAAACGCGTTTTTTCAGACAACTGAATCCCTATGTAACTGCAAGGCTCAGAAGAGCCCACACACTCTGCTCTTAACCCCAGTGTGCAGAAAGTGTCAAAACGTGTTTTTCAGCAGAAATAAACATGTTTCTGCAAGTTTGGTCACCCCCATGTAACTTATTGGGCAGTAACAGCACTTTTTTCAAAACGTGTTTTTCAGCCCGAAATAAACGCGTTTTCTCAGACAACTGAATCCCTATGTAACTGCAAGGCTCAGAAGAGCCCACACACTCTGCTCTTAACCCCAGTGTGCAGAAAGTGTCAAAACGTGTTTTTCAGCAGAAATAAACATGTTTCTGCAAGTTTGGTCAACCCCATGGAAGTTATGGGGCAGTTACAGTACACTTTTCAAAACGTGTTTTTCAGCCCGAAATAAACGCGTTTTTTCAGACAACTGAATCCCTATGTAACTGCAAGGCTCAGAAGAGCCCACACACTCTGCTCTTAACCCCAGTGTGCAGAAAGTGTCAAAACGTGTTTTTCAGCAGAAATAAACATGTTTCTGCAAGTTTGGTCAACCCCATGTAAGTTATGGGGCAGTTACAGTACACTTTTCAAAACGTGTTTTTCAGCCCGAAATAAACGCGTTTTTTCAGACAACTGAATCCCTATGTAACTGCAAAGCTCAGAAGAGCCCACACACTCAGCTCTTAACCCCAGTGTGCAGAAAATGTCAAAACGTGTTTTTCAGCAGAAATAAACATGTTTCTGCAAGTTTGGTCAACCCCATGTAAGTTATGGGGCAGTTACAGTGCACTTTTCAAAACGTGTTTTTCAGCCCGAAATAAACGCGTTTTTTCAGACAACTGAATCCCTATGTAACTGCAAGGCTCAGAACAGCCCACACACTCAGCTCTTAACCCCAGTGTGCAGAAAGTGTCAAAACATGTTTTTCAGCAGAAATAAACATGTTTCTGCAAGTTTGGTCAACCCCATGTAAGTTATGGGGCAGTAACAGCACTTTTTTCAAAACGTGTTTTTCAGCCCGAAATAAACGCGTTTTTTCAGACAACTGAATCCCTATGTAACTGCAAGGCTCAGAAGAGCCCACACACTCTGCTCTTAACCCCAGTGTGCAGAAAGTGTCAAAACGTGTTTTTCAGCAGAAATAAACATGTTTCTGCAAGTTTGGTCAACCCCATGTAAGTTATGGGGCAGTTACAGTACACTTTTCAAAACGTGTTTTTCAGCCCGAAATAAACGCGTTTTTTCAGACAACTGAATACCTATGTAACTGCAAAGCTCAGAAGAGCCCACACACTCAGC
The DNA here is from genome assembly GCF_059453375.1 of Lepisosteus platostomus. Taxonomy (NCBI): domain Eukaryota; kingdom Metazoa; phylum Chordata; class Actinopteri; order Semionotiformes; family Lepisosteidae; genus Lepisosteus; species Lepisosteus platostomus. Next base: position 29,265,680 of record NC_142611.1, read on the forward strand.
TCTTAACCCCAGTGTGCAGAAAGTGTCAAAACGTGTTTTTCAGCAGAAATAAACATGTTTCTGCAAGTTTGGTCAACCCCATGTAAGTTATGGGGCAGTTACAGTACACTTTTCAAAACGTGTTTTTCAGCCCGAAATAAACGCGTTTTTTCAGACAACTGAATCCCTATGTAACTGCAAGGCTCAGAAGAGCCCACACACTCTGCTCTTAACCCCAGTGTGCAGAAAGTGTCAAAACGTGTTTTTCAGCAGAAATAAACATGTTTCTGCAAGTTTGGTCACCCCCATGTAACTTATTGGGCAGTAACAGCACTTTTTTCAAAACGTGTTTTTCAGCCCGAAATAAACGCGTTTTCTCAGACAACTGAATCCCTATGTAACTGCAAGGCTCAGAAGAGCCCACACACTCTGCTCTTAACCCCAGTGTGCAGAAAGTGTCAAAACGTGTTTTTCAGCAGAAATAAACATGTTTCTGCAAGTTTGGTCAACCCCATGTAAGTTATGGGGCAGTTACAGTGCACTTTTCAAAACGTGTTTTTCAGCCCGAAATAAACGCGTTTTTTCAGACAACTGAATACCTATGTAACTGCAAAGCTCCGAAGAGCCCACACACTCAGCTCTTAACCCCAGTGTGCAGAAAGTGTCAAAACGTGTTTTTCAGCAGAAATAAACATGTTTCTGCAAGTTTGGTCAACCCCATGTAAGTTATGGGGCAGTTACAGTACACTTTTCAAAACGTGTTTTTCAGCCCGAAATAAACGCGTTTTTTCAGACAACTGAATCCCTATGTAACTGCAAGGCTCAGAAGAGCCCACACACTCTGCTCTTAACCCCAGTGTGCAGAAAGTGTCAAAACGTGTTTTTCAGCAGAAATAAACATGTTTCTGCAAGTTTGGTCAACCCCATGTAAGTTATGGGGCAGTTACAGTACACTTTTCAAAACGTGTTTTTCAGCCCGAAATAAACGCGTTTTTTCAGACAACTGAATCCCTATGTAACTGCAAAGCTCAGAAGAGCCCACACACTCAGCTCTTAACCCCAGTGTGCAGAAAATGTCAAAACGTATTTTTCAGCAGAAATAAACATGTTTCTGCAAGTTTGGTCAACCCCATGTAAGTTATGGGGCTGTTACAGTGCACTTTTCAAAACGTGTTTTTCAGCCCGAAATAAACGCGTTTTTTCAGACAACTGAATCCCTATGTAACTGCAAGGCTCAGAAGAGCCCACACACTCTGCTCTTAACCCCAGTGTGCAGAAAGTGTCAAAACGTGTTTTTCAGCAGAAATAAACATGTTTCTGCAAGTTTGGTCAACCCCATGTAAGTTATGGGGCAGTTACAGTACACTTTTCAAAACGTGTTTTTCAGCCCGAAATAAACGCGTTTTTTCAGACAACTGAATACCTATGTAACTGCAAAGCTCAGAAGAGCCCACACACTCAGCTCTTAACCCCAGTGTGCAGAAAGTGTCAAAACGTGTTTTTCAGCAGAAATAAACATGTTTCTGCAAGTTTGGTCAACCCCATGTAAGTTATGGGGCAGTTACAGTACACTTTTCAAAACGTGTTTTTCAGCCCGAAATAAACGCGTTTTTTCAGACAACTGAATCCCTATGTAACTGCAAGGCTCAGAAGAGCCCACACACTCTGCTCTTAACCCCAGTGTGCAGAAAGTGTCAAAACGTGTTTTTCAGCAGAAATAAACATGTTTCTGCAAGTTTGGTCACCCCCATGTAACTTATTGGGCAGTAACAGCACTTTTTTCAAAACGTGTTTTTCAGCCCGAAATAAACGCGTTTTCTCAGACAACTGAATCCCTATGTAACTGCAAGGCTCAGAAGAGCCCACACACTCTGCTCTTAACCCCAGTGTGCAGAAAGTGTCAAAACGTGTTTTTCAGCAGAAATAAACATGTTTCTGCAAGTTTGGTCAACCCCATGTAAGTTATGGGGCAGTTACAGTACACTTTTCAAAACGTGTTTTTCAGCCCGAAATAAACGCGTTTTTTTCAGACAACTGAATACCTATGTAACTGCAAAGCTCAGAAGAGCCCACACACTCAGCTCTTAACCCCAGTTTGCAGAAAGTGTCAAAACGTGTTTTTCAGCAGAAATAAACATGTTTCTGCAAGTTTGGTCAACCCCATGTAAGTTATGGGGCAGTTACAGTACACTTTTCAAAACGTGTTTTTCAGCCCGAAATAAACGCGTTTTTTCAGACAACTGAATCCCTATGTAACTGCAAAGCTCAGAAGAGCCCACACACTCAGCTCTTAACCCCAGTGTGCAGAAAATGTCAAAACGTGTTTTTCAGCAGAAATAAACATGTTTCTGCAAGTTTGGTCAACCCCATGTAAGTTATGGGGCAGTTACAGTGCACTTTTCAAAACGTGTTTTTCAGCCCGAAATAAACGCGTTTTTTCAGACAACTGAATCCCTATGTAACTGCAAGGCTCAGAACAGCCCACACACTCAGCTCTTAACCCCAGTGTGCAGAAAGTGTCAAAACATGTTTTTCAGCAGAAATAAACATGTTTCTGCAAGTTTGGTCAACCCCATGTAAGTTATGGGGCAGTAACAGCACTTTTTTCAAAACGTGTTTTTCAGCCCGAAATAAACGCGTTTTTTCAGACAACTGAATCCCTATGTAACTGCAAGGCTCAGAAGAGCCCACACACTCTGCTCTTAACCCCAGTGTGCAGAAAGTGTCAAAACGTGTTTTTCAGCAGAAATAAACATGTTTCTGCAAGTTTGGTCAACCCCATGTAAGTTATGGGGCAGTTACAGTACACTTTTCAAAACGTGTTTTTCAGCCCGAAATAAACGCGTTTTTTCAGACAACTGAATCCCTATGTAACTGCAAGGCTCAGAAGAGCCCACACACTCTGCTCTTAACCCCAGTGTGCAGAAAGTGTCAAAACGTGTTTTTCAGTAGAAATAAACATGTTTCTGCAAGTTTGGTCAACCCCATGTAAGTTATGGGGCAGTTACAGTACACTTTTCAAAACGTGTTTTTCAGCCCGAAATAAACGCGTTTTTTCAGACAACTGAATCCCTATGTAACTGCAAGGCTCAGAAGAGCCCACACACTCTGCTCTTAACCCCAGTGTGCAGAAAGTGTCAAAACGTGTTTTTCAGCAGAAATAAACATGTTTCTGCAAGTTTGGTCAACCCCATGTAAGTTATGGGGCAGTTACAGTACACTTTTCAAAACGTGTTTTTCAGCCCGAAATAAACGCGTTTTTTCAGACAACTGAATACCTATGTAACTGCAAAGCTCAGAAGAGCCCACACACTCAGCTCTTAACCCCAGTGTGCAGAAAGTGTCAAAACGTGTTTTTCAGCAGAAATAAACATGTTTCTGCAAGTTTGGTCAACCCCATGTAAGTTATGGGGCAGTTACAGTACACTTTTCAAAACGTGTTTTTCAGCCCGAAATAAACGCGTTTTTTCAGACAACTGAATCCCTATGTAACTGCAAGGCTCAGAAGAGCCCACACACTCTGCTCTTAACCCCAGTGTGCAGAAAGTGTCAAAACGTGTTTTTCAGTAGAAATAAACATGTTTCTGCAAGTTTGGTCAACCCCATGTAAGTTATGGGGCAGTTACAGTGCACTTTTCAAAACGTGTTTTTCAGCCCGAAATAAACGCGTTTTTTCAGACAACTGAATCCCTATGTAACTGCAAGGCTCAGAAGAGCCCACACACTCTGCTCTTAACCCCAGTGTGCAGAAAGTGTCAAAACGTGTTTTTCAGCAGAAATAAACATGTTTCTGCAAGTTTGGTCAACCCCATGTAAGTTATGGGGCAGTTACAGTACACTTTTCAAAACGTGTTTTTCAGCCCGAAATAAACGCGTTTTTTCAGACAACTGAATCCCTATGTAACTGCAAGGCTCAGAAGAGCCCACACACTCTGCTCTTAACCCCAGTGTGCAGAAAGTGTCAAAACGTGTTTTTCAGCAGAAATAAACATGTTTCTGCAAGTTTGGTCACCCCCATGTAACTTATTGGGCAGTAACAGCACTTTTTTCAAAACGTGTTTTTCAGCCCGAAATAAACGCGTTTTCTCAGACAACTGAATCCCTATGTAACTGCAAGGCTCAGAAGAGCCCACACACTCTGCTCTTAACCCCAGTGTGCAGAAAGTGTCAAAACGTGTTTTTCAGCAGAAATAAACATGTTTCTGCAAGTTTGGTCAACCCCATGTAAGTTATGGGGCAGTTACAGTGCACTTTTCAAAACGTGTTTTTCAGCCCGAAATAAACGCGTTTTTTCAGACAACTGAATACCTATGTAACTGCAAAGCTCCGAAGAGCCCACACACTCAGCTCTTAACCCCAGTGTGCAGAAAGTGTCAAAACGTGTTTTTCAGCAGAAATAAACATGTTTCTGCAAGTTTGGTCAACCCCATGTAAGTTATGGGGCAGTTACAGTACACTTTTCAAAACGTGTTTTTCAGCCCGAAATAAACGCGTTTTTTCAGACAACTGAATCCCTATGTAACTGCAAGGCTCAGAAGAGCCCACACACTCTGCTCTTAACCCCAGTGTGCAGAAAGTGTCAAAACGTGTTTTTCAGCAGAAATAAACATGTTTCTGCAAGTTTGGTCAACCCCATGTAAGTTATGGGGCAGTTACAGTACACTTTTCAAAACGTGTTTTTCAGCCCGAAATAAACGCGTTTTTTCAGACAACTGAATCCCTATGTAACTGCAAAGCTCAGAAGAGCCCACACACTCAGCTCTTAACCCCAGTGTGCAGAAAATGTCAAAACGTATTTTTCAGCAGAAATAAACATGTTTCTGCAAGTTTGGTCAACCCCATGTAAGTTATGGGGCTGTTACAGTGCACTTTTCAAAACGTGTTTTTCAGCCCGAAATAAACGCGTTTTTTCAGACAACTGAATCCCTATGTAACTGCAAGGCTCAGAAGAGCCCACACACTCTGCTCTTAACCCCAGTGTGCAGAAAGTGTCAAAACGTGTTTTTCAGCAGAAATAAACATGTTTCTGCAAGTTTGGTCAACCCCATGTAAGTTATGGGGCAGTTACAGTACACTTTTCAAAACGTGTTTTTCAGCCCGAAATAAACGCGTTTTTTCAGACAACTGAATACCTATGTAACTGCAAAGCTCAGAAGAGCCCACACACTCAGCTCTTAACCCCAGTGTGCAGAAAGTGTCAAAACGTGTTTTTCAGCAGAAATAAACATGTTTCTGCAAGTTTGGTCAACCCCATGTAAGTTATGGGGCAGTTACAGTACACTTTTCAAAACGTGTTTTTCAGCCCGAAATAAACGCGTTTTTTCAGACAACTGAATCCCTATGTAACTGCAAGGCTCAGAAGAGCCCACACACTCTGCTCTTAACCCCAGTGTGCAGAAAGTGTCAAAACGTGTTTTTCAGCAGAAATAAACATGTTTCTGCAAGTTTGGTCACCCCCATGTAACTTATTGGGCAGTAACAGCACTTTTTTCAAAACGTGTTTTTCAGCCCGAAATAAACGCGTTTTCTCAGACAACTGAATCCCTATGTAACTGCAAGGCTCAGAAGAGCCCACACACTCTGCTCTTAACCCCAGTGTGCAGAAAGTGTCAAAACGTGTTTTTCAGCAGAAATAAACATGTTTCTGCAAGTTTGGTCAACCCCATGTAAGTTATGGGGCAGTTACAGTACACTTTTCAAAACGTGTTTTTCAGCCCGAAATAAACGCGTTTTTTTCAGACAACTGAATACCTATGTAACTGCAAAGCTCAGAAGAGCCCACACACTCAGCTCTTAACCCCAGTTTGCAGAAAGTGTCAAAACGTGTTTTTCAGCAGAAATAAACATGTTTCTGCAAGTTTGGTCAACCCCATGGAAGTTATGGGGCAGTTACAGTACACTTTTCAAAACGTGTTTTTCAGCATGAAATAAACGCGTTTTTTCAGACAACTGAATCCCTATGTAACTGCAAGGCTCAGAAGAGCCCACACACTCTGCTCTTAACCCCAGTGTGCAGAAAGTGTCAAAACGTGTTTTTCAGCAGAAATAAACATGTTTCTGCAAGTTTGGTCAACCCCATGTAAGTTATGGGGCAGTTACAGTACACTTTTCAAAACGTGTTTTTCAGCCCGAAATAAACGCGTTTTTTCAGACAACTGAATCCCTATGTAACTGCAAAGCTCAGAAGAGCCCACACACTCAGCTCTTAACCCCAGTGTGCAGAAAATGTCAAAACGTGTTTTTCAGCAGAAATAAACATGTTTCTGCAAGTTTGGTCAACCCCATGTAAGTTATGGGGCAGTTACAGTGCACTTTTCAAAACGTGTTTTTCAGCCCGAAATAAACGCGTTTTTTCAGACAACTGAATCCCTATGTAACTGCAAGGCTCAGAACAGCCCACACACTCAGCTCTTAACCCCAGTGTGCAGAAAGTGTCAAAACATGTTTTTCAGCAGAAATAAACATGTTTCTGCAAGTTTGGTCAACCCCATGTAAGTTATGGGGCAGTAACAGCACTTTTTTCAAAACGTGTTTTTCAGCCCGAAATAAACGCGTTTTTTCAGACAACTGAATCCCTATGTAACTGCAAGGCTCAGAAGAGCCCACACACTCTGCTCTTAACCCCAGTGTGCAGAAAGTGTCAAAACGTGTTTTTCAGCAGAAATAAACATGTTTCTGCAAGTTTGGTCAACCCCATGTAAGTTATGGGGCAGTTACAGTACACTTTTCAAAACGTGTTTTTCAGCCCGAAATAAACGCGTTTTTTCAGACAACTGAATCCCTATGTAACTGCAAGGCTCAGAAGAGCCCACACACTCTGCTCTTAACCCCAGTGTGCAGAAAGTGTCAAAACGTGTTTTTCAGTAGAAATAAACATGTTTCTGCAAGTTTGGTCAACCCCATGTAAGTTATGGGGCAGTTACAGTACACTTTTCAAAACGTGTTTTTCAGCCCGAAATAAACGCGTTTTTTCAGACAACTGAATCCCTATGTAACTGCAAGGCTCAGAAGAGCCCACACACTCTGCTCTTAACCCCAGTGTGCAGAAAGTGTCAAAACGTGTTTTTCAGCAGAAATAAACATGTTTCTGCAAGTTTGGTCAACCCCATGTAAGTTATGGGGCAGTTACAGTACACTTTTCAAAACGTGTTTTTCAGCCCGAAATAAACGCGTTTTTTCAGACAACTGAATACCTATGTAACTGCAAAGCTCAGAAGAGCCCACACACTCAGCTCTTAACCCCAGTGTGCAGAAAGTGTCAAAACGTGTTTTTCAGCAGAAATAAACATGTTTCTGCAAGTTTGGTCAACCCCATGTAAGTTATGGGGCAGTTACAGTACACTTTTCAAAACGTGTTTTTCAGCCCGAAATAAACGCGTTTTTTCAGACAACTGAATCCCTATGTAACTGCAAGGCTCAGAAGAGCCCACACACTCTGCTCTTAACCCCAGTGTGCAGAAAGTGTCAAAACGTGTTTTTCAGTAGAAATAAACATGTTTCTGCAAGTTTGGTCAACCCCATGTAAGTTATGGGGCAGTTACAGTACACTTTTCAAAACGTGTTTTTCAGCCCGAAATAAACGCGTTTTTTCAGACAACTGAATCCCTATGTAACTGCAAGGCTCAGAAGAGCCCACACACTCTGCTCTTAACCCCAGTGTGCAGAAAGTGTCAAAACGTGTTTTTCAGTAGAAATAAACATGTTTCTGCAAGTTTGGTCAACCCCATGTAAGTTATGGGGCAGTTACAGTACACTTTTCAAAACGTGTTTTTCAGCCCTAAATAAACGCGTTTTTTCAGACAACTGAATCCCTATGTAACTGCAAGGCTCAGAAGAGCCCACACACTCTGCTCTTAACCCCAGTGTGCAGAAAGTGTCAAAACGTGTTTTTCAGCAGAAATAAACATGTTTCTGCAAGTTTGGTCACCCCCATGTAACTTATTGGGCAGTAACAGCACTTTTTTCAAAACGTGTTTTTCAGCCCGAAATAAACGCGTTTTCTCAGACAACTGAATCCCTATGTAACTGCAAGGCTCAGAACAGCCCACACACTCAGCTCTTAACCCCAGTGTGCAGAAAGTGTCAAAACATGTTTTTCAGCAGAAATAAACATGTTTCTGCAAGTTTGGTCAACCCCATGTAAGTTATGGGGCAGTAACAGCACTTTTTTCAAAACGTGTTTTTCAGCCCGAAAAAAACGCGTTTTTTCAGACAACTGAATCCCTATGTAACTGCAAGGCTCAGAAGAGCCCACACACTCTGCTCTTAACCCCAGTGTGCAGAAAGTGTCAAAACGTGTTTTTCAGCAGAAATAAACATGTTTCTGCAAGTTTGGTCAACCCCATGTAAGTTATGGGGCAGTTACAGTACACTTTTCAAAACGTGTTTTTCAGCCCGAAATAAACGCGTTTTTTCAGACAACTGAATACCTATGTAACTGCAAAGCTCAGAAGAGCCCACACACTCAGCTCTTAACCCCAGTGTGCAGAAAGTGTCAAAACGTGTTTTTCAGCAGAAATAAACATGTTTCTGCAAGTTTGGTCAACCCCATGTAAGTTATGGGGCAGTTACAGTACACTTTTCAAAACGTGTTTTTCAGCCCGAAATAAACGCGTTTTTTCAGACAACTGAATCCCTATGTAACTGCAAGGCTCAGAAGAGCCCACACACTCTGCTCTTAACCCCAGTGTGCAGAAAGTGTCAAAACGTGTTTTTCAGCAGAAATAAACATGTTTCTGCAAGTTTGGTCACCCCCATGTAACTTATTGGGCAGTAACAGCACTTTTTTCAAAACGTGTTTTTCAGCCCGAAATAAACGCGTTTTCTCAGACAACTGAATCCCTATGTAACTGCAAGGCTCAGAAGAGCCCACACACTCTGCTCTTAACCCCAGTGTGCAGAAAGTGTCAAAACGTGTTTTTCAGCAGAAATAAACATGTTTCTGCAAGTTTGGTCAACCCCATGTAAGTTATGGGGCAGTTACAGTGCACTTTTCAAAACGTGTTTTTCAGCCCGAAATAAACGCGTTTTTTCAGACAACTGAATACCTATGTAACTGCAAAGCTCAGAAGAGCCCACACACTCAGCTCTTAACCCCAGTGTGCAGAAAGTGTCAAAACGTGTTTTTCAGCAGAAATAAACATGTTTCTGCAAGTTTGGTCAACCCCATGTAAGTTATGGGGCAGTTACAGTACACTTTTCAAAACGTGTTTTTCAGCCCGAAATAAACGCGTTTTTTCAGACAACTGAATCCCTATGTAACTGCAAGGCTCAGAAGAGCCCACACACTCTGCTCTTAACCCCAGTGTGCAGAAAGTGTCAAAACGTGTTTTTCAGCAGAAATAAACATGTTTCTGCAAGTTTGGTCAACCCCATGTAAGTTATGGGGCAGTTACAGTACACTTTTCAAAACGTGTTTTTCAGCCCGAAATAAACGCGTTTTTTCAGACAACTGAATCCCTATGTAACTGCAAAGCTCAGAAGAGCCCACACACTCAGCTCTTAACCCCAGTGTGCAGAAAATGTCAAAACGTATTTTTCAGCAGAAATAAACATGTTTCTGCAAGTTTGGTCAACCCCATGTAAGTTATGGGGCTGTTACAGTGCACTTTTCAAAACGTGTTTTTCAGCCCGAAATAAACGCGTTTTTTCAGACAACTGAATCCCTATGTAACTGCAAGGCTCAGAAGAGCCCACACACTCTGCTCTTAACCCCAGTGTGCAGAAAGTGTCAAAACGTGTTTTTCAGCAGAAATAAACATGTTTCTGCAAGTTTGGTCAACCCCATGTAAGTTATGGGGCAGTTACAGTACACTTTTCAAAACGTGTTTTTCAGCATGAAATAAACGCGTTTTTTCAGACAACTGAATCCCTATGTAACTGCAAGGCTCAGAAGAGCCCACACACTCTGCTCTTAACCCCAGTGTGCAGAAAGTGTCAAAACGTGTTTTTCAGCAGAAATAAACATGTTTCTGCAAGTTTGGTCAACCCCATGTAAGTTATGGGGCAGTTACAGTACACTTTTCAAAACGTGTTTTTCAGCCCGAAATAAACGCGTTTTTTCAGACAACTGAATCCCTATGTAACTGCAAAGCTCAGAAGAGCCCACACACTCAGCTCTTAACCCCAGTGTGCAGAAAATGTCAAAACGTGTTTTTCAGCAGAAATAAACATGTTTCTGCAAGTTTGGTCAACCCCATGTAAGTTATGGGGCAGTTACAGTGCACTTTTCAAAACGTGTTTTTCAGCCCGAAATAAACGCGTTTTTTCAGACAACTGAATCCCTATGTAACTGCAAGGCTCAGAACAGCCCACACACTCAGCTCTTAACCCCAGTGTGCAGAAAGTGTCAAAACATGTTTTTCAGCAGAAATAAACATGTTTCTGCAAGTTTGGTCAACCCCATGTAAGTTATGGGGCAGTAACAGCACTTTTTTCAAAACGTGTTTTTCAGCCCGAAATAAACGCGTTTTTTCAGACAACTGAATCCCTATGTAACTGCAAAGCTCAGAAGAGCCCACACACTCAGCTCTTAACCCCAGTGTGCAGAAAATGTCAAAACGTGTTTTTCAGCAGAAATAAACATGTTTCTGCAAGTTTGGTCAACCCCATGTAAGTTATGGGGCAGTTACAGTGCACTTTTCAAAACGTGTTTTTCAGCCCGAAATAAACGCGTTTTTTCAGACAACTGAATCCCTATGTAACTGCAAGGCTCAGAACAGCCCACACACTCAGCTCTTAACCCCAGTGTGCAGAAAGTGTCAAAACATGTTTTTCAGCAGAAATAAACATGTTTCTGCAAGTTTGGTCAACCCCATGTAAGTTATGGGGCAGTAACAGCACTTTTTTCAAAACGTGTTTTTCAGCCCGAAATAAACGCGTTTTTTCAGACAACTGAATCCCTATGTAACTGCAAGGCTCAGAAGAGCCCACACACTCTGCTCTTAACCCCAGTGTGCAGAAAGTGTCAAAACGTGTTTTTCAGTAGAAATAAACATGTTTCTGCAAGTTTGGTCAACCCCATGTAAGTTATGGGGCAGTTACAGTACACTTTTCAAAACGTGTTTTTCAGCCCGAAATAAACTCGTTTTTTCAGACAACTGAATCCCTATGTAACTGCAAGGCTCAGAAGAGCCCACACACTCTGCTCTTAACCCCAGTGTGCAGAAAGTGTCAAAACGTGTTTTTCAGTAGAAATAAACATGTTTCTGCAAGTTTGGTCAACCCCATGTAAGTTATGGGGCAGTTACAGTACACTTTTCAAAACGTGTTTTTCAGCCCGAAATAAACGCGTTTTTTCAGACAACTGAATCCCTATGTAACTGCAAGGCTCAGAAGAGCCCACACACTCTGCTCTTAACCCCAGTGTGCAGAAAGTGTCAAAACGTGTTTTTCAGCAGAAATAAACATGTTTCTGCAAGTTTGGTCACCCCCATGTAACTTATTGGGCAGTAACAGCACTTTTTTCAAAACGTGTTTTTCAGCCCGAAATAAACGCGTTTTCTCAGACAACTGAATCCCTATGTAACTGCAAGGCTCAGAAGAGCCCACACACTCAGCTCTTAACCCCAGTGTGCAGAAAGTGTCAAAACGTGTTTTTCAGCAGAAATAAACATGTTTCTGCAAGTTTGGTCAACCCCATGTAAGTTATGGGGCAGTTACAGTACACTTTTCAAAACGTGTTTTTCAGCCCGAAATAAACGCGTTTTTTCAGACAACTGAATCCCTATGTAACTGCAAGGCTCAGAAGAGCCCACACACTCTGCTCTTAACCCCAGTGTGCAGAAAGTGTCAAAACGTGTTTTTCAGCAGAAATAAACATGTTTCTGCAAGTTTGGTCAACCCCATGTAAGTTATGGGGCAGTTACAGTACACTTTTCAAAACGTGTTTTTCAGCCCGAAATAAACGCGTTTTTTCAGACAACTGAATCCCTATGTAACTGCAAAGCTCAGAAGAGCCCACACACTCTGCTCTTAACCCCAGTGTGCAGAAAGTGTCAAAACGTGTTTTTCAGCAGAAATAAACATGTTTCTGCAAGTTTGGTCAACCCCATGTAAGTTATGGGGCAGTTACAGTACACTTTTCAAAACGTGTTTTTCAGCCCGAAATAAACGCGTTTTTTCAGACAACTGAATACCTATGTAACTGCAAAGCTCAGAAGAGCCCACACACTCAGCTCTTAACCCCAGTGTGCAGAAAGTGTCAAAACGTGTTTTTCAGCAGAAATAAACATGTTTCTGCAAGTTTGGTCAACCCCATGTAAGTTATGGGGCAGTAACAGCACTTTTTTCAAAACGTGTTTTTCAGCCCGAAATAAACGCGTTTTTTCAGACAACTGAATCCCTATGTAACTGTAAGGCTCAGAAGAGCCCACACACTCTGCTCTTAACCCCAGTGTGCAGAAAGTGTCAAAACGTGTTTTTCAGCAGAAATAAACATGTTTCTGCAAGTTTGGTCAACCCCATGTAAGTTATGGGGCAGTTACAGTACACTTTTCAAAACGTGTTTTTCAGCACGAAATAAACGCGTTTTTTCAGACAACTGAATACCTATGTAACTGCAAAGCTCAGAAGAGCCCACACACTCAGCTCTTAACCCCAGTGTGCAGAAAGTGTCAAAACGTGTTTTTCAGCAGAAATAAACATGTTTCTGCAAGTTTGGTCAACCCCATGTAAGTTATGGGGCAGTTACAGTACACTTTTCAAAACGTGTTTTTCAGCCCGAAATAAACGCGTTTTTTCAGAGAACTGAATCCCTATGTAACTGCAAGGCTCAGAAGAGCCCACACACTCTGCTCTTAACCCCAGTGTGCAGAAAGTGTCAAAACGTGTTTTTCAGCAGAAATAAACATGTTTCTGCAAGTTTGGTCAACCCCATGTAAGTTATGGGGCAGTTACAGTGCACTTTTCAAAACGTGTTTTTCAGCCCGAAATAAACGCGGTTTTTCAGACAACTGAATCCTTATGTAACTGCAAGGCTCAGAACAGCCCACACACTCAGCTCTTAACCCCAGTGTGCAGAAAGTGTCAAAACATGTTTTTCAGCAGAAATAAACATGTTTCTGCAAGTTTGGTCAACCCCATGTAAGTTATGGGGCAGTTACAGTGCACTTTTCAAAACGTGTTTTTCAGCCCGAAATAAACGCGTTTTTTCAGACAACTGAATACCTATGTAACTGCAAAGCTCAGAAGAGCCCACACACTCAGCTCTTAACCCCAGTGTGCAGAAAGTGTCAAAACGTGTTTTTCAGCAGAAATAAACATGTTTCTGCAAGTTTGGTCAACCCCATGTAAGTTATGGGGCAGTTACAGTACACTTTTCAAAACGTGTTTTTCAGCCCGAAATAAACGCGTTTTTTCAGACAACTGAATCCCTATGTAACTGCAAGGCTCAGAAGAGCCCACACACTCTGCTCTTAACCCCAGTGTGCAGAAAGTGTCAAAACGTGTTTTTCAGCAGAAATAAACATGTTTCTGCAAGTTTGGTCACCCCCATGTAACTTATTGGGCAGTAACAGCACTTTTTTCAAAACGTGTTTTTCAGCCCGAAATAAACGCGTTTTCTCAGACAACTGAATCCCTATGTAACTGCAAGGCTCAGAAGAGCCCACACACTCAGCTCTTAACCCCAGTGTGCAGAAAGTGTCAAAACGTGTTTTTCAGCAGAAATAAACATGTTTCTGCAAGTTTGGTCAACCCCATGTAAGTTATGGGGCAGTTACAGTACACTTTTCAAAACGTGTTTTTCAGCCCGAAATAAACGCGTTTTTTCAGACAACTGAATCCCTATGTAACTGCAAAGCTCAGAAGAGCCCACACACTCAGCTCTTAACCCCAGTGTGCAGAAAATGTCAAAACGTGTTTTTCAGCAGAAATAAACATGTTTCTGCAAGTTTGGTCAACCCCATGTAAGTTATGGGGCAGTTACAGTGCACTTTTCAAAACGTGTTTTTCAGCCCGAAATAAACGCGTTTTTTCAGACAACTGAATCCTTATGTAACTGCAAGGCTCAGAACAGCCCACACACTCAGCTCTTAACCCCAGTGTGCAGAAAGTGTCAAAACATGTTTTTCAGCAGAAATAAACATGTTTCTGCAAGTTTGGTCAACCCCATGTAAGTTATGGGGCAGTTACAGTACACTTTTCAAAACGTGTTTTTCAGCCCGAAATAAACGCGTTTTTTCAGACAACTGAATCTTTATGTAACTGCAAGGCTCAGAAGAGCCCACACACTCTGCTCTTAACCCCAGTGTGCAGAAAGTGTCAAAACGTGTTTTTCAGCAGAAATAAACATGTTTCTGCAAGTTTGGTCAACCCCATGTAAGTTATGGGGCAGTTACAGTACACTTTTCAAAACGTGTTTTTCAGCCCGAAATAAACGCGTTTTTTCAGACAACTGAATCCCTATGTAACTGCAAAGCTCAGAAGAGCACACACACTCAGCTCTTAACCCCAGTGTGCAGAAAGTGTCAAAACGTGTTTTTCAGCAGAAATAAACATGTTTCTGCAAGTTTGGTCACCCCCATGTAACTTATTGGGCAGTAACAGCACTTTTTTCAAAACGTGTTTTTCAGCCCGAAATAAACGCGTTTTCTCAGACAACTGAATCCCTATGTAATTGCAAGGCTCAGAAGAGCCCACACACTCAGCTCTTAACCCCAGTGTGCAGAAAATGTCAAAACGTATTTTTCAGCAGAAATAAACATGTTTCTGCAAGTTTGGTCAACCCCATGTAAGTTATGGGGCTGTTACAGTGCACTTTTCAAAACGTGTTTTTCAGCCCGAAATAAACGCGTTTTTTCAGACAACTGAATCCCTATGTAACTGCAAGGCTCAGAAGAGCCCACACACTCTGCTCTTAACCCCAGTGTGCAGAAAGTGTCAAAACGTGTTTTTCAGCAGAAATAAACATGTTTCTGCAAGTTTGGTCAACCCCATGTAAGTTATGGGGCAGTTACAGTACACTTTTCAAAACGTGTTTTTCAGCCCGAAATAAACGCGTTTTTTCAGACAACTGAATACCTATGTAACTGCAAAGCTCAGAAGAGCCCACACACTCAGCTCTTAACCCCAGTGTGCAGAAAGTGTCAAAACGTGTTTTTCAGCAGAAATAAACATGTTTCTGCAAGTTTGGTCAACCCCATGTAAGTTATGGGGCAGTTACAGTACACTTTTCAAAACGTGTTTTTCAGCCCGAAATAAACGCGTTTTTTCAGACAACTGAATCCCTATGTAACTGCAAGGCTCAGAAGAGCCCACACACTCTGCTCTTAACCCCAGTGTGCAGAAAGTGTCAAAACGTGTTTTTCAGCAGAAATAAACATGTTTCTGCAAGTTTGGTCACCCCCATGTAACTTATTGGGCAGTAACAGCACTTTTTTCAAAACGTGTTTTTCAGCCCGAAATAAACGCGTTTTCTCAGACAACTGAATCCCTATGTAACTGCAAGGCTCAGAAGAGCCCACACACTCTGCTCTTAACCCCAGTGTGCAGAAAGTGTCAAAACGTGTTTTTCAGCAGAAATAAACATGTTTCTGCAAGTTTGGTCAACCCCATGTAAGTTATGGGGCAGTTACAGTACACTTTTCAAAACGTGTTTTTCAGCCCGAAATAAACGCGTTTTTTCAGACAACTGAATACCTATGTAACTGCAAAGCTCAGAAGAGCCCACACACTCAGCTCTTAACCCCAGTGTGCAGAAAGTGTCAAAACGTGTTTTTCAGCAGAAATAAACATGTTTCTGCAAGTTTGGTCAACCCCATGTAAGTTATGGGGCAGTTACAGTACACTTTTCAAAACGTGTTTTTCAGCCCGAAATAAACGCGTTTTTTCAGACAACTGAATCCCTATGTAACTGCAAGGCTCAGAAGAGCCCACACACTCTGCTCTTAACCCCAGTGTGCAGAAAGTGTCAAAACGTGTTTTTCAGCAGAAATAAACATGTTTCTGCAAGTTTGGTCAACCCCATGTAAGTTATGGGGCAGTTACAGTACACTTTTCAAAACGTGTTTTTCAGCCCGAAATAAACGCGTTTTTTCAGACAACTGAATCCCTATGTAACTGCAAAGCTCAGAAGAGCCCACACACTCAGCTCTTAACCCCAGTGTGCAGAAAATGTCAAAACGTATTTTTCAGCAGAAATAAACATGTTTCTGCAAGTTTGGTCAACCCCATGTAAGTTATGGGGCTGTTACAGTGCACTTTTCAAAACGTGTTTTTCAGCCCGAAATAAACGCGTTTTTTCAGACAACTGAATCCCTATGTAACTGCAAGGCTCAGAAGAGCCCACACACTCTGCTCTTAACCCCAGTGTGCAGAAAGTGTCAAAACGTGTTTTTCAGCAGAAATAAACATGTTTCTGCAAGTTTGGTCAACCCCATGTAAGTTATGGGGCAGTTACAGTACACTTTTCAAAACGTGTTTTTCAGCCCGAAATAAACGCGTTTTTTCAGACAACTGAATACCTATGTAACTGCAAAGCTCAGAAGAGCCCAAACACTCAGCTCTTAACCCCAGTGTGCAGAAAGTGTCAAAACGTGTTTTTCAGCAGAAATAAACATGTTTCTGCAAGTTTGGTCAACCCCATATAAGTTATGGGGCAGTAACAGCACTTTTTTCAAAACGTGTTTTTCAGCCCGAAATAAACGCGTTTTTTCAGACAACTGAATCCCTATGTAACTGTAAGGCTCAGAAGAGCCCACACACTCTGCTCTTAACCCCAGTGTGCAGAAAGTGTCAAAACGTGTTTTTCAGCAGAAATAAACATGTTTCTGCAAGTTTGGTCAACCCCATGTAAGTTATGGGGCAGTTACAGTACACTTTTCAAAACGTGTTTTTCAGCACGAAATAAACGCGTTTTTTCAGACAACTGAATACCTATGTAACTGCAAAGCTCAGAAGAGCCCACACACTCAGCTCTTAACCCCAGTGTGCAGAAAGTGTCAAAACGTGTTTTTCAGCAGAAATAAACATGTTTCTGCAAGTTTGGTCAACCCCATGTAAGTTATGGGGCAGTTACAGTACACTTTTCAAAACGTGTTTTTCAGCCCGAAATAAACGCGTTTTTTCAGACAACTGAATCCCTATGTAACTGCAAGGCTCAGAAGAGCCCACACACTCTGCTCTTAACCCCAGTGTGCAGAAAGTATCAAAACGTGTTTTTCAGCAGAAATAAACATGTTTCTGCAAGTTTGGTCAACCCCATGTAAGTTATGGGGCAGTTACAGTACACTTTTCAAAACGTGTTTTTCAGCCCGAAATAAACGCGTTTTTTCAGACAACTGAATCCCTATGTAACTGCAAAGCTCAGAAGAGCCCACACACTCAGCTCTTAACCCCAGTGTGCAGAAAATGTCAAAACGTGTTTTTCAGCAGAAATAAACATGTTTCTGCAAGTTTGGTCAACCCCATGTAAGTTATGGGGCAGTTACAGTGCACTTTTCAAAACGTGTTTTTCAGCCCGAAATAAACGCGTTTTTTCAGACAACTGAATCCTTATGTAACTGCAAGGCTCAGAACAGCCCACACACTCAGCTCTTAACCCCAGTGTGCAGAAAGTGTCAAAACATGTTTTTCAGCAGAAATAAACATGTTTCTGCAAGTTTGGTCAACCCCATGTAAGTTATGGGGCAGTTACAGTACACTTTTCAAAACGTGTTTTTCAGCCCGAAATAAACGCGTTTTTTCAGACAACTGAATCCCTATGTAACTGCAAGGCTCAGAAGAGCCCACACACTCTGCTCTTAACCCCAGTGTGCAGAAAGTGTCAAAACGTGTTTTTCAGCAGAAATAAACATGTTTCTGCAAGTTTGGTCAACCCCATGTAAGTTATGGGGCAGTTACAGTACACTTTTCAAAACGTGTTTTTCAGCCCGAAATAAACGCGTTTTTTCAGACAACTGAATCCCTATGTAACTGCAAGGCTCAGAAGAGCCCACACACTCAGCTCTTAACCCCAGTGTGCAGAAAGTGTCAAAACGTGTTTTTCAGCAGAAATAAACATGTTTCTGCAAGTTTGGTCAACCCCATGTAAGTTATGGGGCAGTTACAGTACACTTTTCAAAACGTGTTTTTCAGCCCGAAATAAACGCGTTTTTTCAGACAACTGAATCCCTATGTAACTGCAAAGCTCAGAAGAGCTCACACACTCAGCTCTTAACCCCAGTGTGCAGAAAATGTCAAAACGTATTTTTCAGCAGAAATAAACATGTTTCTGCAAGTTTGGTCAACCCCATGTAAGTTATGGGGCTGTTACAGTGCACTTTTCAAAACGTGTTTTTCAGCCCGAAATAAACGCGTTTTTTCAGACAACTGAATCCCTATGTAACTGCAAGGCTCAGAAGAGCCCACACACTCTGCTCTTAACCCCAGTGTGCAGAAAGTGTCAAAACGTGTTTTTCAGCAGAAATAAACATGTTTCTGCAAGTTTGGTCAACCCCATGTAAGTTATGGGGCAGTTACAGTACACTTTTCAAAACGTGTTTTTCAGCCCGAAATAAACGCGTTTTTTCAGACAACTGAATACCTATGTAACTGCAAAGCTCAGAAGAGCCCACACACTCAGCTCTTAACCCCAGTGTGCAGAAAGTGTCAAAACGTGTTTTTCAGCAGAAATAAACATGTTTCTGCAAGTTTGGTCAACCCCATGTAAGTTATGGGGCAGTAACAGCACTTTTTTCAAAACGTGTTTTTCAGCCCGAAATAAACGCGTTTTTTCAGACAACTGAATCCCTATGTAACTGTAAGGCTCAGAAGAGCCCACACACTCTGCTCTTAACCCCAGTGTGCAGAAAGTGTCAAAACGTGTTTTTCAGCAGAAATAAACATGTTTCTGCAAGTTTGGTCAACCCCATGTAAGTTATGGGGCAGTTACAGTACACTTTTCAAAACGTGTTTTTCAGCACGAAATAAACGCGTTTTTTCAGACAACTGAATACCTATGTAACTGCAAAGCTCAGAAGAGCCCACACACTCAGCTCTTAACCCCAGTGTGCAGAAAGTGTCAAAACATGTTTTTCAGCAGAAATAAACATGTTTCTGCAAGTTTGGTCAACCCCATGTAAGTTATGGGGCAGTTACAGTACACTTTTCAAAACGTGTTTTTCAGCCCGAAATAAACGCGTTTTTTCAGACAACTGATTCCCTATGTAACTGCAAGGCTCAGAAGAGCCCACACACTCTGCTCTTAACCCCAGTGTGCAGAAAGTGTCAAAACGTGTTTTTCAGCAGAAATAAACATGTTTCTGCAAGTTTGGTCAACCCCATGTAAGTTATGGGGCAGTTACAGTACACTTTTCAAAACGTGTTTTTCAGCCCGAAATAAACGCGTTTTTTCAGACAACTGAATCCCTATGTAACTGCAAAGCTCAGAAGAGCCCACACACTCAGCTCTTAACCCCAGTGTGCAGAAAATGTCAAAACGTGTTTTTCAGCAGAAATAAACATGTTTCTGCAAGTTTGGTCAACCCCATGTAAGTTATGGGGCAGTTACAGTACACTTTTCAAAACGTGTTTTTCAGCCCGAAATAAACGCGTTTTTTCAGACAACTGAATCCCTATGTAACTGCAAGGCTCAGAAGAGCCCACACACTCTGCTCTTAACCCCAGTGTGCAGAAAGTGTCAAAACGTGTTTTTCAGCAGAAATAAACATGTTTCTGCAAGTTTGGTCAACCCCATGTAAGTTATGGGGCAGTTACAGTACACTTTTCAAAACGTGTTTTTCAGCCCGAAATAAACGCGTTTTTTCAGACAACTGAATCCCTATGTAACTGCAAGGCTCAGAAGAGCCCACACACTCTGCTCTTAACCCCAGTGTGCAGAAAGTGTCAAAACGTGTTTTTCAGCAGAAATAAACATGTTTCTGCAAGTTTGGTCAACCCCATGTAAGTTATGGGGCAGTTACAGTACACTTTTCAAAACGTGTTTTTCAGCCCGAAATAAACGCGTTTTTTCAGACAACTGAATCCCTATGTAACTGCAAAGCTCAGAAGAGCACACACACTCAGCTCTTAACCCCAGTGTGCAGAAAATGTCAAAACGTGTTTTTCAGCAGAAATAAACATGTTTCTGCAAGTTTGGTCAACCCCATGTAAGTTATGGGGCAGTTACAGTGCACTTTTGAAAACGTGTTTTTCAGCCCGAAATAAACGTGTTTTTTCAGACAACTGAATACCTATGTAACTGCAAAGCTCAGAAGAGCCCACACACTCTGCTCTTAACCCCAGTGTGCAGAAAGTGTCAAAACGTGTTTTTCAGCAGAAATAAACATGTTTCTGCAAGTTTGGTCAACCCCATGTAAGTTATGGGGCAGTTACAGTACACTTTTCAAAACATGTTTTACAGCCCGAAATAAACGCGTTTTTTCAGACAACTGAATCCCTATGTAACTGCAAAGCTCAGAAGAGCCCACACACTCAGCTCTTAACCCCAGTGTGCAGAAAGTGTCAAAACATGTTTTTCAGCAGAAATAAACATGTTTCTGCAAGTTTGGTCAACCCCATGTAAGTTATGGGGCAGTTACAGTGCACTTTTCAAAACGTGTTTTTCAGCCCGAAATAAACGCGTTTTTTCAGACAACTGAATCCCTATGTAACTGCAAGGCTCAGAACAGCCCACACACTCAGCTCTTAACCCCAGTGTGCAGAAAGTGTCAAAACATGTTTTTCAGCAGAAATAAACATGTTTCTGCAAGTTTGGTCAACCCCATGTAAGTTATGGGGCAGTAACAGCACTTTTTTCAAAACGTGTTTTTCAGCCCGAAATAAACGCGTTTTTTCAGACAACTGAATCCCTATGTAACTGCAAGGCTCAGAAGAGCCCACACACTCTGCTCTTAACCCCAGTGTGCAGAAAGTGTCAAAACGTGTTTTTCAGCAGAAATAAACATGTTTCTGCAAGTTTGGTCAACCCCATGTAAGTTATGGGGCAGTTACAGTACACTTTTCAAAACGTGTTTTTCAGCCCGAAATAAACGCGTTTTTTCAGACAACTGAATACCTATGTAACTGCAAAGCTCAGAAGAGCCCACACACTCAGCTCTTAACCCCAGTGTGCAGAAAGTGTCAAAACGTGTTTTTCAGCAGAAATAAACATGTTTCTGCAAGTTTGGTCAACCCCATGTAAGTTATGGGGCAGTAACAGCACTTTTTTCAAAACGTGTTTTTCAGCCCGAAATAAACGCGTTTTTTCAGACAACTGAATCCCTATGTAACTGTAAGGCTCAGAAGAGCCCACACACTCTGCTCTTAACCCCAGTGTGCAGAAAGTGTCAAAACGTGTTTTTCAGCAGAAATAAACATGTTTCTGCAAGTTTGGTCAACCCCATGTAAGTTATGGGGCAGTTACAGTACACTTTTCAAAACGTGTTTTTCAGCACGAAATAAACGCGTTTTTTCAGACAACTGAATACCTATGTAACTGCAAAGCTCAGAAGAGCCCACACACTCAGCTCTTAACCCCAGTGTGCAGAAAGTGTCAAAACATGTTTTTCAGCAGAAATAAACATGTTTCTGCAAGTTTGGTCAACCCCATGTAAGTTATGGGGCAGTTACAGTACACTTTTCAAAACGTGTTTTTCAGCCCGAAATAAACGCGTTTTTTCAGACAACTGATTCCCTATGTAACTGCAAGGCTCAGAAGAGCCCACACACTCTGCTCTTAACCCCAGTGTGCAGAAAGTGTCAAAACGTGTTTTTCAGCAGAAATAAACATGTTTCTGCAAGTTTGGTCAACCCCATGTAAGTTATGGGGCAGTTACAGTACACTTTTCAAAACGTGTTTTTCAGCCCGAAATAAACGCGTTTTTTCAGACAACTGAATCCCTATGTAACTGCAAAGCTCAGAAGAGCCCACACACTCAGCTCTTAACCCCAGTGTGCAGAAAATGTCAAAACGTGTTTTTCAGCAGAAATAAACATGTTTCTGCAAGTTTGGTCAACCCCATGTAAGTTATGGGGCAGTTACAGTGCACTTTTCAAAACGTGTTTTTCAGCCCGAAATAAACGCGTTTTTTCAGACAACTGAATCCTTATGTAACTGCAAGGCTCAGAACAGCCCACACACTCAGCTCTTAACCCCAGTGTGCAGAAAGTGTCAAAACATGTTTTTCAGCAGAAATAAACATGTTTCTGCAAGTTTGGTCAACCCCATGTAAGTTATGGGGCAGTTACAGTACACTTTTCAAAACGTGTTTTTCAGCCCGAAATAAACGCGTTTTTTCAGACAACTGAATCCCTATGTAACTGCAAGGCTCAGAAGAGCCCACACACTCTGCTCTTAACCCCAGTGTGCAGAAAGTGTCAAAACGTGTTTTTCAGCAGAAATAAACATGTTTCTGCAAGTTTGGTCAACCCCATGTAAGTTATGGGGCAGTTACAGTACACTTTTCAAAACGTGTTTTTCAGCCCGAAATAAACGCGTTTTTTCAGACAACTGAATCCCTATGTAACTGCAAAGCTCAGAAGAGCACACACACTCAGCTCTTAACCCCAGTGTGCAGAAAATGTCAAAACGTGTTTTTCAGCAGAAATAAACATGTTTCTGCAAGTTTGGTCAACCCCATGTAAGTTATGGGGCAGTTACAGTGCACTTTTGAAAACGTGTTTTTCAGCCCGAAATAAACGTGTTTTTTCAGACAACTGAATACCTATGTAACTGCAAAGCTCAGAAGAGCCCACACACTCTGCTCTTAACCCCAGTGTGCAGAAAGTGTCAAAACGTGTTTTTCAGCAGAAATAAACATGTTTCTGCAAGTTTGGTCAACCCCATGTAAGTTATGGGGCAGTTACAGTACACTTTTCAAAACATGTTTTACAGCCCGAAATAAACGCGTTTTTTCAGACAACTGAATCCCTATGTAACTGCAAAGCTCAGAAGAGCCCACACACTCAGCTCTTAACCCCAGTGTGCAGAAAGTGTCAAAACATGTTTTTCAGCAGAAATAAACATGTTTCTGCAAGTTTGGTCAACCCCATGTAAGTTATGGGGCAGTTACAGTGCACTTTTCAAAACGTGTTTTTCAGCCCGAAATAAACGCGTTTTTTCAGACAACTGAATCCCTATGTAACTGCAAGGCTCAGAACAGCCCACACACTCAGCTCTTAACCCCAGTGTGCAGAAAGTGTCAAAACATGTTTTTCAGCAGAAATAAACATGTTTCTGCAAGTTTGGTCAACCCCATGTAAGTTATGGGGCAGTAACAGCACTTTTTTCAAAACGTGTTTTTCAGCCCGAAATAAACGCGTTTTTTCAGACAACTGAATCCCTATGTAACTGCAAGGCTCAGAAGAGCCCACACACTCTGCTCTTAACCCCAGTGTGCAGAAAGTGTCAAAACGTGTTTTTCAGCAGAAATAAACATGTTTCTGCAAGTTTGGTCAACCCCATGTAAGTTATGGGGCAGTTACAGTACACTTTTCAAAACGTGTTTTTCAGCCCGAAATAAACGCGTTTTTTCAGACAACTGAATACCTATGTAACTGCAAAGCTCAGAAGAGCCCACACACTCAGCTCTTAACCCCAGTGTGCAGAAAGTGTCAAAACGTGTTTTTCAGCAGAAATAAACATGTTTCTGCAAGTTTGGTCAACCCCATGTAAGTTATGGGGCAGTTACAGTACACTTTTCAAAACGTGTTTTTCAGCCCGAAATAAACGCGTTTTTTCAGACAACTGAATCCCTATGTAACTGCAAAGCTCAGAAGAGCCCACACACTCAGCTCTTAACCCCAGTGTGCAGAAAATGTCAAAACGTATTTTTCAGCAGAAATAAACATGTTTCTGCAAGTTTGGTCAACCCCATGTAAGTTATGGGGCTGTTACAGTGCACTTTTCAAAACGTGTTTTTCAGCCCGAAATAAACGCGTTTTTTCAGACAACTGAATCCCTATGTAACTGCAAGGCTCAGAAGAGCCCACACACTCTGCTCTTAACCCCAGTGTGCAGAAAGTGTCAAAACGTGTTTTTCAGCAGAAATAAACATGTTTCTGCAAGTTTGGTCAACCCCATGTAAGTTATGGGGCAGTTACAGTACACTTTTCAAAACGTGTTTTTCAGCCCGAAATAAACGCGTTTTTTCAGACAACTGAATACCTATGTAACTGCAAAGCTCAGAAGAGCCCACACACTCAGCTCTTAACCCCAGTGTGCAGAAAGTGTCAAAACGTGTTTTTCAGCAGAAATAAACATGTTTCTGCAAGTTTGGTCAACCCCATGTAAGTTATGGGGCAGTTACAGTACACTTTTCAAAACGTGTTTTTCAGCCCGAAATAAACGCGTTTTTTCAGACAACTGAATCCCTATGTAACTGCAAAGCTCAGAAGAGCCCACACACTCAGCTCTTAACCCCAGTGTGCAGAAAATGTCAAAACGTATTTTTCAGCAGAAATAAACATGTTTCTGCAAGTTTGGTCAACCCCATGTAAGTTATGGGGCTGTTACAGTGCACTTTTCAAAACGTGTTTTTCAGCCCGAAATAAACGCGTTTTTTCAGACAACTGAATCCCTATGTAACTGCAAGGATCAGAAGAGCCCACACACTCTGCTCTTAACCCCAGTGTGCAGAAAGTGTCAAAACGTGTTTTTCAGCAGAAATAAACATGTTTCTGCAAGTTTGGTCACCCCCATGTAACTTATTGGGCAGTAACAGCACTTTTTTCAAAACGTGTTTTTCAGCCCGAAATAAACGCGTTTTCTCAGACAACTGAATCCCTATGTAACTGCAAGGCTCAGAAGAGCCCACACACTCTGCTCTTAACCCCAGTGTGCAGAAAGTGTCAAAACGTGTTTTTCAGCAGAAATAAACATGTTTCTGCAAGTTTGGTCAACCCCATGTAAGTTATGGGGCAGTTACAGTACACTTTTCAAAACGTGTTTTTCAGCCCGAAATAAACGCGTTTTTTCAGACAACTGAATACCTATGTAACTGCAAAGCTCAGAAGAGCCCACACACTCAGCTCTTAACCCCAGTGTGCAGAAAGTGTCAAAACGTGTTTTTCAGCAGAAATAAACATGTTTCTGCAAGTTTGGTCAACCCCATGTAAGTTATGGGGCAGTTACAGTACACTTTTCAAAACGTGTTTTTCAGCCCGAAATAAACGCGTTTTTTCAGACAACTGAATCCCTATGTAACTGCAAGGCTCAGAAGAGCCCACACACTCTGCTCTTAACCCCAGTGTGCAGAAAGTGTCAAAACGTGTTTTTCAGCAGAAATAAACATGTTTCTGCAAGTTTGGTCAACCCCATGTAAGTTATGGGGCAGTTACAGTACACTTTTCAAAACGTGTTTTTCAGCCCGAAATAAACGCGTTTTTTCAGACAACTGAATCCCTATGTAACTGCAAAGCTCAGAAGAGCCCACACACTCAGCTCTTAACCCCAGTGTGCAGAAAATGTCAAAACGTATTTTTCAGCAGAAATAAACATGTTTCTGCAAGTTTGGTCAACCCCATGTAAGTTATGGGGCTGTTACAGTGCACTTTTCAAAACGTGTTTTTCAGCCCGAAATAAACGCGTTTTTTCAGACAACTGAATCCCTATGTAACTGCAAGGCTCAGAAGAGCCCACACACTCTGCTCTTAACCCCAGTGTGCTGAAAGTGTCAAAACGTGTTTTTCAGCAGAAATAAACATGTTTCTGCAAGTTTGGTCAACCCCATGTAAGTTATGGGGCAGTTACAGTACACTTTTCAAAACGTGTTTTTCAGCCCGAAATAAACGCGTTTTTTCAGACAACTGAATCCCTATGTAACTGCAAAGCTCAGAAGAGCACACACACTCAGCTCTTAACCCCAGTGTGCAGAAAATGTCAAAACGTGTTTTTCAGCAGAAATAAACATGTTTCTGCAAGTTTGGTCAACCCCATGTAAGTTATGGGGCAGTTACAGTGCACTTTTGAAAACGTGTTTTTCAGCCCGAAATAAACGTGTTTTTTCAGACAACTGAATACCTATGTAACTGCAAAGCTCAGAAGAGCCCACACACTCTGCTCTTAACCCCAGTGTGCAGAAAGTGTCAAAACGTGTTTTTCAGCAGAAATAAACATGTTTCTGCAAGTTTGGTCAACCCCATGTAAGTTATGGGGCAGTTACAGTACACTTTTCAAAACATGTTTTACAGCCCGAAATAAACGCGTTTTTTCAGACAACTGAATCCCTATGTAACTGCAAAGCTCAGAAGAGCCCACACACTCAGCTCTTAACCCCAGTGTGCAGAAAGTGTCAAAACATGTTTTTCAGCAGAAATAAACATGTTTCTGCAAGTTTGGTCAACCCCATGTAAGTTATGGGGCAGTTACAGTGCACTTTTCAAAACGTGTTTTTCAGCCCGAAATAAACGCGTTTTTTCAGACAACTGAATCCCTATGTAACTGCAAGGCTCAGAACAGCCCACACACTCAGCTCTTAACCCCAGTGTGCAGAAAGTGTCAAAACATGTTTTTCAGCAGAAATAAACATGTTTCTGCAAGTTTGGTCAACCCCATGTAAGTTATGGGGCAGTAACAGCACTTTTTTCAAAACGTGTTTTTCAGCCCGAAATAAACGCGTTTTTTCAGACAACTGAATCCCTATGTAACTGCAAGGCTCAGAAGAGCCCACACACTCTGCTCTTAACCCCAGTGTGCAGAAAGTGTCAAAACGTGTTTTTCAGCAGAAATAAACATGTTTCTGCAAGTTTGGTCAACCCCATGTAAGTTATGGGGCAGTTACAGTACACTTTTCAAAACGTGTTTTTCAGCCCGAAATAAACGCGTTTTTTCAGACAACTGAATACCTATGTAACTGCAAAGCTCAGAAGAGCCCACACACTCAGCTCTTAACCCCAGTGTGCAGAAAGTGTCAAAACGTGTTTTTCAGCAGAAATAAACATGTTTCTGCAAGTTTGGTCAACCCCATGTAAGTTATGGGGCAGTTACAGTACACTTTTCAAAACGTGTTTTTCAGCCCGAAATAAACGCGTTTTTTCAGACAACTGAATCCCTATGTAACTGCAAAGCTCAGAAGAGCCCACACACTCAGCTCTTAACCCCAGTGTGCAGAAAATGTCAAAACGTATTTTTCAGCAGAAATAAACATGTTTCTGCAAGTTTGGTCAACCCCATGTAAGTTATGGGGCTGTTACAGTGCACTTTTCAAAACGTGTTTTTCAGCCCGAAATAAACGCGTTTTTTCAGACAACTGAATCCCTATGTAACTGCAAGGCTCAGAAGAGCCCACACACTCTGCTCTTAACCCCAGTGTGCAGAAAGTGTCAAAACGTGTTTTTCAGCAGAAATAAACATGTTTCTGCAAGTTTGGTCAACCCCATGTAAGTTATGGGGCAGTTACAGTACACTTTTCAAAACGTGTTTTTCAGCCCGAAATAAACGCGTTTTTTCAGACAACTGAATACCTATGTAACTGCAAAGCTCAGAAGAGCCCACACACTCAGCTCTTAACCCCAGTGTGCAGAAAGTGTCAAAACGTGTTTTTCAGCAGAAATAAACATGTTTCTGCAAGTTTGGTCAACCCCATGTAAGTTATGGGGCAGTTACAGTACACTTTTCAAAACGTGTTTTTCAGCCCGAAATAAACGCGTTTTTTCAGACAACTGAATCCCTATGTAACTGCAAGGCTCAGAAGAGCCCACACACTCTGCTCTTAACCCCAGTGTGCAGAAAGTGTCAAAACGTGTTTTTCAGCAGAAATAAACATGTTTCTGCAAGTTTGGTCAACCCCATGTAAGTTATGGGGCAGTAACAGCACTTTTTTCAAAACGTGTTTTTCAGCCCGAAATAAACGCGTTTTTTCAGACAACTGAATCCCTATGTAACTGTAAGGCTCAGAAGAGCCCACACACTCTGCTCTTAACCCCAGTGTGCAGAAAGTGTCAAAACGTGTTTTTCAGCAGAAATAAACATGTTTCTGCAAGTTTGGTCAACCCCATGTAAGTTATGGGGCAGTTACAGTACACTTTTCAAAACGTGTTTTTCAGCCCGAAATAAACGCGTTTTTTCAGACAACTGAATCCCTATGTAACTGCAAAGCTCAGAAGAGCCCACACACTCAGCTCTTAACCCCAGTGTGCAGAAAATGTCAAAACGTATTTTTCAGCAGAAATAAACATGTTTCTGCAAGTTTGGTCAACCCCATGTAAGGTATGGGGCTGTTACAGTGCACTTTTCAAAACGTGTTTTTCAGCCCGAAATAAACGCGTTTTTTCAGACAACTGAATCCCTATGTAACTGCAAGGCTCAGAAGAGCCCACACACTCTGCTCTTAACCCCAGTGTGCAGAAAGTGTCAAAACGTGTTTTTCAGCAGAAATAAACATGTTTCTGCAAGTTTGGTCAACCCCATGTAAGTTATGGGGCAGTTACAGTACACTTTTCAAAACGTGTTTTTCAGCCCGAAATAAACGCGTTTTTTCAGACAACTGAATACCTATGTAACTGCAAAGCTCAGAAGAGCCCACACACTCAGCTCTTAACCCCAGTGTGCAGAAAGTGTCAAAACGTGTTTTTCAGCAGAAATAAACATGTTTCTGCAAGTTTGGTCAACCCCATGTAAGTTATGGGGCAGTAACAGCACTTTTTTCAAAACGTGTTTTTCAGCCCGAAATAAACGCGTTTTTTCAGACAACTGAATCCCTATGTAACTGTAAGGCTCAGAAGAGCCCACACACTCTGCTCTTAACCCCAGTGTGCAGAAAGTGTCAAAACGTGTTTTTCAGCAGAAATAAACATGTTTCTGCAAGTTTGGTCAACCCCATGTAAGTTATGGGGCAGTTACAGTACACTTTTCAAAACGTGTTTTTCAGCACGAAATAAACGCGTTTTTTCAGACAACTGAATACCTATGTAACTGCAAAGCTCAGAAGAGCCCACACACTCAGCTCTTAACCCCAGTGTGCAGAAAGTGTCAAAACATGTTTTTCAGCAGAAATAAACATGTTTCTGCAAGTTTGGTCAACCCCATGTAAGTTATGGGGCAGTTACAGTACACTTTTCAAAACGTGTTTTTCAGCCCGAAATAAACGCGTTTTTTCAGACAACTGAATCCCTATGTAACTGCAAAGCTCAGAAGAGCCCACACACTCAGCTCTTAACCCCAGTGTGCAGAAAATGTCAAAACGTGTTTTTCAGCAGAAATAAACATGTTTCTGCAAGTTTGGTCAACCCCATGTAAGTTATGGGGCAGTTACAGTGCACTTTTCAAAACGTGTTTTTCAGCCCGAAATAAACGCGTTTTTTCAGACAACTGAATCCTTATGTAACTGCAAGGCTCAGAACAGCCCACACACTCAGCTCTTAACCCCAGTGTGCAGAAAGTGTCAAAACATGTTTTTCAGCAGAAATAAACATGTTTCTGCAAGTTTGGTCAACCCCATGTAAGTTATGGGGCAGTTACAGTACACTTTTCAAAACGTGTTTTTCAGCCCGAAATAAACGCGTTTTTTCAGACAACTGAATCCCTATGTAACTGCAAGGCTCAGAAGAGCCCACACACTCTGCTCTTAACCCCAGTGTGCAGAAAGTGTCAAAACGTGTTTTTCAGCAGAAATAAACATGTTTCTTCAAGTTTGGTCAACCCCATGTAAGTTATGGGGCAGTTACAGTACACTTTTCAAAACGTGTTTTTCAGCCCGAAATAAACGCGTTTTTTCAGACAACTGAATCCCTATGTAACTGCAAGGCTCAGAAGAGCCCACACACTCTGCTCTTAACCCCAGTGTGCAGAAAGTGTCAAAACGTGTTTTTCAGCAGAAATAAACATGTTTCTGCAAGTTTGGTCACCCCCATGTAACTTATTGGGCAGTAACAGCACTTTTTTCAAAACGTGTTTTTCAGCCCGAAATAAACGCGTTTTCTCAGACAACTGAATCCCTATGTAACTGCAAGGCTCAGAAGAGCCCACACACTCTGCTCTTAACCCCAGTGTGCAGAAAGTGTCAAAACGTGTTTTTCAGCAGAAATAAACATGTTTCTGCAAGTTTGGTCAACCCCATGTAAGTTATGGGGCAGTTACAGTACACTTTTCAAAACGTGTTTTTCAGCCCGAAATAAACGCGTTTTTTCAGACAACTGAATACCTATGTAACTGCAAAGCTCAGAAGAGCCCACACACTCAGCTCTTAACCCCAGTGTGCAGAAAGTGTCAAAACGTGTTTTTCAGCAGAAATAAACATGTTTCTGCAAGTTTGGTCAACCCCATGTAAGTTATGGGGCAGTTACAGTACACTTTTCAAAACGTGTTTTTCAGCCCGAAATAAACGCGTTTTTTCAGACAACTGAATCCCTATGTAACTGCAAGGCTCAGAAGAGCCCACACACTCTGCTCTTAACCCCAGTGTGCAGAAAGTGTCAAAACGTGTTTTTCAGCAGAAATAAACATGTTTCTGCAAGTTTGGTCAACCCCATGTAAGTTATGGGGCAGTTACAGTACACTTTTCAAAACGTGTTTTTCAGCCCGAAATAAACGCGTTTTTTCAGACAACTGAATCCCTATGTAACTGCAAAGCTCAGAAGAGCCCACACACTCAGCTCTTAACCCCAGTGTGCAGAAAATGTCAAAACGTATTTTTCAGCAGAAATAAACATGTTTCTGCAAGTTTGGTCAACCCCATGTAAGTTATGGGGCTGTTACAGTGCACTTTTCAAAACGTGTTTTTCAGCCCGAAATAAACGCGTTTTTTCAGACAACTGAATCCCTATGTAACTGCAAGGCTCAGAAGAGCCCACACACTCTGCTCTTAACCCCAGTGTGCAGAAAGTGTCAAAACGTGTTTTTCAGCAGAAATAAACATGTTTCTGCAAGTTTGGTCAACCCCATGTAAGTTATGGGGCAGTTACAGTACACTTTTCAAAACGTGTTTTTCAGCACGAAATAAACGCGTTTTTTCAGACAACTGAATACCTATGTAACTGCAAAGCTCAGAAGAGCCCACACACTCAGCTCTTAACCCCAGTGTGCAGAAAGTGTCAAAACATGTTTTTCAGCAGAAATAAACATGTTTCTGCAAGTTTGGTCAACCCCATGTAAGTTATGGGGCAGTTACAGTACACTTTTCAAAACGTGTTTTTCAGCCCGAAATAAACGCGTTTTTTCAGACAACTGAATCCCTATGTAACTGCAAGGCTCAGAAGAGCCCACACACTCTGCTCTTAACCCCAGTGTGCAGAAAGTGTCAAAACGTGTTTTTCAGCAGAAATAAACATGTTTCTGCAAGTTTGGTCAACCCCATGTAAGTTATGGGGCAGTTACAGTACACTTTTCAAAACGTGTTTTTCAGCCCGAAATAAACGCGTTTTTTCAGACAACTGAATCCCTATGTAACTGCAAAGCTCAGAAGAGCCCACACACTCAGCTCTTAACCCCAGTGTGCAGAAAATGTCAAAACGTGTTTTTCAGCAGAAATAAACATGTTTCTGCAAGTTTGGTCAACCCCATGTAAGTTATGGGGCAGTTACAGTGCACTTTTCAAAACGTGTTTTTCAGCCCGAAATAAACGCGTTTTTTCAGACAACTGAATCCTTATGTAACTGCAAGGCTCAGAACAGCCCACACACTCAGCTCTTAACCCCAGTGTGCAGAAAGTGTCAAAACATGTTTTTCAGCAGAAATAAACATGTTTCTGCAAGTTTGGTCAACCCCATGTAAGTTATGGGGCAGTTACAGTACACTTTTCAAAACGTGTTTTTCAGCCCGAAATAAACGCGTTTTTTCAGACAACTGAATCCCTATGTAACTGCAAGGCTCAGAAGAGCCCACACACTCTGCTCTTAACCCCAGTGTGCAGAAAGTGTCAAAACGTGTTTTTCAGCAGAAATAAACATGTTTCTGCAAGTTTGGTCAACCCCATGTAAGTTATGGGGCAGTTACAGTACACTTTTCAAAACGTGTTTTTCAGCCCGAAATAAACGCGTTTTTTCAGACAACTGAATCCCTATGTAACTGCAAAGCTCAGAAGAGCACACACACTCAGCTCTTAACCCCAGTGTGCAGAAAATGTCAAAACGTGTTTTTCAGCAGAAATAAACATGTTTCTGCAAGTTTGGTCAACCCCATGTAAGTTATGGGGCAGTTACAGTGCACTTTTCAAAACGTGTTTTTCAGCCCGAAATAAACGCGTTTTTTCAGACCACTGAATACCTATGTAACTGCAAAGCTCAGAAGAGCCCACACACTCTGCTCTTAACCCCAGTGTGCAGAAAGTGTCAAAACGTGTTTTTCAGCAGAAATAAACATGTTTCTGCAAGTTTGGTCAACCCCATGTAAGTTATGGGGCAGTTACAGTACACTTTTCAAAACGTGTTTTTCAGCCCGAAATAAACGCGTTTTTTCAGACAACTGAATCCCTATGTAACTGCAAAGCTCAGAAGAGCCCACACACTCAGCTCTTAACCCCAGTGTGCAGAAAGTGTCAAAACATGTTTTTCAGCAGAAATAAACATGTTTCTGCAAGTTTGGTCAACCCCATGTAAGTTATGGGGCAGTTACAGTGCACTTTTCAAAACGTGTTTTTCAGCCCGAAATAAACGCGTTTTTTCAGACAACTGAATCCCTATGTAACTGCAAGGCTCAGAACAGCCCACACACTCAGCTCTTAACCCCAGTGTGCAGAAAGTGTCAAAACATGTTTTTCAGCAGAAATAAACATGTTTCTGCAAGTTTGGTCAACCCCATGTAAGTTATGGGGCAGTAACAGCACTTTTTTCAAAACGTGTTTTTCAGCCCGAAATAAACGCGTTTTTTCAGACAACTGAATCCCTATGTAACTGCAAGGCTCAGAAGAGCCCACACACTCTGCTCTTAACCCCAGTGTGCAGAAAGTGTCAAAACGTGTTTTTCAGCAGAAATAAACATGTTTCTGCAAGTTTGGTCAACCCCATGTAAGTTATGGGGCAGTTACAGTACACTTTTCAAAACGTGTTTTTCAGCCCGAAATAAACGCGTTTTTTCAGACAACTGAATACCTATGTAACTGCAAAGCTCAGAAGAGCCCACACACTCAGCTCTTAACCCCAGTGTGCAGAAAGTGTCAAAACGTGTTTTTCAGCAGAAATAAACATGTTTCTGCAAGTTTGGTCAACCCCATGTAAGTTATGGGGCAGTAACAGCACTTTTTTCAAAACGTGTTTTTCAGCCCGAAATAAACGCGTTTTTTCAGACAACTGAATCCCTATGTAACTGTAAGGCTCAGAAGAGCCCACACACTCTGCTCTTAACCCCAGTGTGCAGAAAGTGTCAAAACGTGTTTTTCAGCAGAAATAAACATGTTTCTGCAAGTTTGGTCAACCCCATGTAAGTTATGGGGCAGTTACAGTACACTTTTCAAAACGTGTTTTTCAGCCCGAAATAAACGCGTTTTTTCAGACAACTGAATCCCTATGTAACTGCAAAGCTCAGAAGAGCCCACACACTCAGCTCTTAACCCCAGTTTGCAGAAAGTGTCAAAACGTGTTTTTCAGCAGAAATAAACATGTTTCTGCAAGTTTGGTCAACCCCATGGAAGTTATGGGGCAGTTACAGTACACTTTTCAAAACGTGTTTTTCAGCCCGAAATAAACGCGTTTTTTCAGACAACTGAATCCCTATGTAACTGCAAGGCTCAGAAGAGCCCACACACTCTGCTCTTAACCCCAGTGTGCAGAAAGTGTCAAAACGTGTTTTTCAGCAGAAATAAACATGTTTCTGCAAGTTTGGTCAACCCCATGTAAGTAATGGGGCAGTTACAGTACACTTTTCAAAACGTGTTTTTCAGCCCGAAATAAACGCGTTTTTTCAGACAACTGAATCCCTATGTAACTGCAAAGCTCAGAAGAGCCCACACACTCAGCTCTTAACCCCAGTGTGCAGAAAATGTCAAAACGTGTTTTTCAGCAGAAATAAACATGTTTCTGCAAGTTTGGTCAACCCCATGTAAGTTATGGGGCAGTTACAGTGCACTTTTCAAAACGTGTTTTTCAGCCCGAAATAAACGCGTTTTTTCAGACAACTGAATCCCTATGTAACTGCAAGGCTCAGAACAGCCCACACACTCAGCTCTTAACCCCAGTGTGCAGAAAGTGTCAAAACATGTTTTTCAGCAGAAATAAACATGTTTCTGCAAGTTTGGTCAACCCCATGTAAGTTATGGGGCAGTAACAGCACTTTTTTCAAAACGTGTTTTTCAGCCCGAAATAAACGCGTTTTTTCAGACAACTGAATCCCTATGTAACTGCAAGGCTCAGAAGAGCCCACACACTCTGCTCTTAACCCCAGTGTGCAGAAAGTGTCAAAACGTGTTTTTCAGCAGAAATAAACATGTTTCTGCAAGTTTGGTCAACCCCATGTAAGTTATGGGGCAGTTACAGTACACTTTTCAAAACGTGTTTTTCAGCCCGAAATAAACGCGTTTTTTCAGACAACTGAATACCTATGTAACTGCAAAGCTCAGAAGAGCCCACACACTCAGCTCTTAACCCCAGTGTGCAGAAAGTGTCAAAACGTGTTTTTCAGCAGAAATAAACATGTTTCTGCAAGTTTGGTCAACCCCATGTAAGTTATGGGGCAGTTACAGTACACTTTTCAAAACGTGTTTTTCAGCCCGAAATAAACGCGTTTTTTCAGACAACTGAATCCCTATGTAACTGCAAGGCTCAGAAGAGCCCACACACTCTGCTCTTAACCCCAGTGTGCAGAAAGTGTCAAAACGTGTTTTTCAGCAGAAATAAACATGTTTCTGCAAGTTTGGTCAACCCCATGTAAGTTATGGGGCAGTTACAGTACACTTTTCAAAACGTGTTTTTCAGCCCGAAATAAACGCGTTTTTTCAGACAACTGAATCCCTATGTAACTGCAAGGCTCAGAAGAGCCCACACACTCTGCTCTTAACCCCAGTGTGCAGAAAGTGTCAAAACGTGTTTTTCAGCAGAAATAAACATGTTTCTGCAAGTTTGGTCACCCCCATGTAACTTATTGGGCAGTAACAGCACTTTTTTCAAAACGTGTTTTTCAGCCCGAAATAAACGCGTTTTCTCAGACAACTGAATCCCTATGTAACTGCAAGGCTCAGAAGAGCCCACACACTCTGCTCTTAACCCCAGTGTGCAGAAAGTGTCAAAACGTGTTTTTCAGCAGAAATAAACATGTTTCTGCAAGTTTGGTCAACCCCATGTAAGTTATGGGGCAGTTACAGTGCACTTTTCAAAACGTGTTTTTCAGCCCGAAATAAACGCGTTTTTTCAGACAACTGAATACCTATGTAACTGCAAAGCTCAGAAGAGCCCACACACTCAGCTCTTAACCCCAGTGTGCAGAAAGTGTCAAAACGTGTTTTTCAGCAGAAATAAACATGTTTCTGCAAGTTTGGTCAACCCCATGTAAGTTATGGGGCAGTTACAGTACACTTTTCAAAACGTGTTTTTCAGCCCGAAATAAACGCGTTTTTTCAGACAACTGAATCCCTATGTAACTGCAAGGCTCAGAAGAGCCCACACACTCTGCTCTTAACCCCAGTGTGCAGAAAGTGTCAAAACGTGTTTTTCAGCAGAAATAAACATGTTTCTGCAAGTTTGGTCAACCCCATGTAAGTTATGGGGCAGTTACAGTACACTTTTCAAAACGTGTTTTTCAGCCCGAAATAAACGCGTTTTTTCAGACAACTGAATCCCTATGTAACTGCAAAGCTCAGAAGAGCCCACACACTCAGCTCTTAACCCCAGTGTGCAGAAAGTGTCAAAACATGTTTTTCAGCAGAAATAAACATGTTTCTGCAAGTTTGGTCAACCCCATGTAAGTTATGGGGCAGTTACAGTGCACTTTTCAAAACGTGTTTTTCAGCCCGAAATAAACGCGTTTTTTCAGACAACTGAATCCCTATGTAACTGCAAGGCTCAGAACAGCCCACACACTCTGCTCTTAACCCCAGTGTGCAGAAAGTGTCAAAACATGTTTTTCAGCAGAAATAAACATGTTTCTGCAAGTTTGGTCAACCCCATGTAAGTTATGGGGCAGTAACAGCACTTTTTTCAAAACGTGTTTTTCAGCCCGAAATAAACGCGTTTTTTCAGACAACTGAATCCCTATGTAACTGCAAGGCTCAGAAGAGCCCACACACTCTGCTCTTAACCCCAGTGTGCAGAAAGTGTCAAAACGTGTTTTTCAGCAGAAATAAACATGTTTCTGCAAGTTTGGTCAACCCCATGTAAGTTATGGGGCAGTTACAGTACACTTTTCAAAACGTGTTTTTCAGCCCGAAATAAACGCGTTTTTTCAGACAACTGAATACCTATGTAACTGCAAAGCTCAGAAGAGCCCACACACTCAGCTCTTAACCCCAGTGTGCAGAAAGTGTCAAAACGTGTTTTTCAGCAGAAATAAACATGTTTCTGCAAGTTTGGTCAACCCCATGTAAGTTATGGGGCAGTTACAGTACACTTTTCAAAACGTGTTTTTCAGCCCGAAATAAACGCGTTTTTTCAGACAACTGAATCCCTATGTAACTGCTAGGCTCAGAAGAGCCCACACACTCTGCTCTTAACCCCAGTGTGCAGAAAGTGTCAAAACGTGTTTTTCAGCAGAAATAAACATGTTTCTGCAAGTTTGGTCACCCCCATGTAACTTATTG
Source organism: Lepisosteus platostomus (assembly GCF_059453375.1). Lineage (NCBI taxonomy): Eukaryota > Metazoa > Chordata > Actinopteri > Semionotiformes > Lepisosteidae > Lepisosteus > Lepisosteus platostomus. The sequence continues at coordinate 29,302,237 of NC_142611.1, forward strand.
GGCAGTAACAGCACTTTTTTCAAAACGTGTTTTTCAGCCCGAAATAAACGCGTTTTCTCAGACAACTGAATCCCTATGTAACTGCAAGGCTCAGAAGAGCCCACACACTCTGCTCTTAACCCCAGTGTGCAGAAAGTGTCAAAACGTGTTTTTCAGCAGAAATAAACATGTTTCTGCAAGTTTGGTCAACCCCATGTAAGTTATGGGGCAGTTACAGTGCACTTTTCAAAACGTGTTTTTCAGCCCGAAATAAACGCGTTTTTTCAGACAACTGAATACCTATGTAACTGCAAAGCTCAGAAGAGCCCACACACTCAGCTCTTAACCCCAGTGTGCAGAAAGTGTCAAAACGTGTTTTTCAGCAGAAATAAACATGTTTCTGCAAGTTTGGTCAACCCCATGTAAGTTATGGGGCAGTTACAGTGCACTTTTCAAAACGTGTTTTTCAGCCCGAAATAAACGCGTTTTTTCAGACAACTGAATCCCTATGTAACTGCAAGGCTCAGAACAGCCCACACACTCTGCTCTTAACCCCAGTGTGCAGAAAGTGTCAAAACATGTTTTTCAGCAGAAATAAACATGTTTCTGCAAGTTTGGTCAACCCCATGTAAGTTATGGGGCAGTAACAGCACTTTTTTCAAAACGTGTTTTTCAGCCCGAAATAAACGCGTTTTTTCAGACAACTGAATCCCTATGTAACTGCAAGGCTCAGAAGAGCCCACACACTCTGCTCTTAACCCCAGTGTGCAGAAAGTGTCAAAACGTGTTTTTCAGCAGAAATAAACATGTTTCTGCAAGTTTGGTCAACCCCATGTAAGTTATGGGGCAGTTACAGTACACTTTTCAAAACGTGTTTTTCAGCCCGAAATAAACGCGTTTTTTCAGACAACTGAATACCTATGTAACTGCAAAGCTCAGAAGAGCCCACACACTCAGCTCTTAACCCCAGTGTGCAGAAAGTGTCAAAACGTGTTTTTCAGCAGAAATAAACATGTTTCTGCAAGTTTGGTCAACCCCATGTAAGTTATGGGGCAGTAACAGCACTTTTTTCAAAACGTGTTTTTCAGCCCGAAATAAACGCGTTTTTTCAGACAACTGAATCCCTATGTAACTGTAAGGCTCAGAAGAGCCCACACACTCTGCTCTTAACCCCAGTGTGCAGAAAGTGTCAAAACGTGTTTTTCAGCAGAAATAAACATGTTTCTGCAAGTTTGGTCAACCCCATGTAAGTTATGGGGCAGTTACAGTACACTTTTCAAAACGTGTTTTTCAGCCCGAAATAAACGCGTTTTTTCAGACAACTGAATACCTATGTAACTGCAAAGCTCAGAAGAGCCCACACACTCAGCTCTTAACCCCAGTTTGCAGAAAGTGTCAAAACGTGTTTTTCAGCAGAAATAAACATGTTTCTGCAAGTTTGGTCAACCCCATGGAAGTTATGGGGCAGTTACAGTACACTTTTCAAAACGTGTTTTTCAGCCCGAAATAAACGCGTTTTTTCAGACAACTGAATCCCTATGTAACTGCAAGGCTCAGAAGAGCCCACACACTCTGCTCTTAACCCCAGTGTGCAGAAAGTGTCAAAACGTGTTTTTCAGCAGAAATAAACATGTTTCTGCAAGTTTGGTCAACCCCATGTAAGTTATGGGGCAGTTACAGTACACTTTTCAAAACGTGTTTTTCAGCCCGAAATAAACGCGTTTTTTCAGACAACTGAATCCCTATGTAACTGCAAAGCTCAGAAGAGCCCACACACTCAGCTCTTAACCCCAGTGTGCAGAAAATGTCAAAACGTGTTTTTCAGCAGAAATAAACATGTTTCTGCAAGTTTGGTCAACCCCATGTAAGTTATGGGGCAGTTACAGTGCACTTTTCAAAACGTGTTTTTCAGCCCGAAATAAACGCGTTTTTTCAGACAACTGAATCCCTATGTAACTGCAAGGCTCAGAACAGCCCACACACTCAGCTCTTAACCCCAGTGTGCAGAAAGTGTCAAAACATGTTTTTCAGCAGAAATAAACATGTTTCTGCAAGTTTGGTCAACCCCATGTAAGTTATGGGGCAGTAACAGCACTTTTTTCAAAACGTGTTTTTCAGCCCGAAATAAACGCGTTTTTTCAGACAACTGAATCCCTATGTAACTGCAAGGCTCAGAAGAGCCCACACACTCTGCTCTTAACCCCAGTGTGCAGAAAGTGTCAAAACGTGTTTTTCAGCAGAAATAAACATGTTTCTGCAAGTTTGGTCAACCCCATGTAAGTTATGGGGCAGTTACAGTACACTTTTCAAAACGTGTTTTTCAGCCCGAAATAAACGCGTTTTTTCAGACAACTGAATACCTATGTAACTGCAAAGCTCAGAAGAGCCCACACACTCAGCTCTTAACCCCAGTGTGCAGAAAGTGTCAAAACGTGTTTTTCAGCAGAAATAAACATGTTTCTGCAAGTTTGGTCAACCCCATGTAAGTTATGGGGCAGTTACAGTACACTTTTCAAAACGTGTTTTTCAGCCCGAAATAAACGCGTTTTTTCAGACAACTGAATCCCTATGTAACTGCAAGGCTCAGAAGAGCCCACACACTCTGCTCTTAACCCCAGTGTGCAGAAAGTGTCAAAACGTGTTTTTCAGCAGAAATAAACATGTTTCTGCAAGTTTGGTCAACCCCATGTAAGTTATGGGGCAGTTACAGTACACTTTTCAAAACGTGTTTTTCAGCCCGAAATAAACGCGTTTTTTCAGACAACTGAATCCCTATGTAACTGCAAGGCTCAGAAGAGCCCACACACTCTGCTCTTAACCCCAGTGTGCAGAAAGTGTCAAAACGTGTTTTTCAGCAGAAATAAACATGTTTCTGCAAGTTTGGTCACCCCCATGTAACTTATTGGGCAGTAACAGCACTTTTTTCAAAACGTGTTTTTCAGCCCGAAATAAACGCGTTTTCTCAGACAACTGAATCCCTATGTAACTGCAAGGCTCAGAAGAGCCCACACACTCTGCTCTTAACCCCAGTGTGCAGAAAGTGTCAAAACGTGTTTTTCAGCAGAAATAAACATGTTTCTGCAAGTTTGGTCAACCCCATGTAAGTTATGGGGCAGTTACAGTGCACTTTTCAAAACGTGTTTTTCAGCCCGAAATAAACGCGTTTTTTCAGACAACTGAATACCTATGTAACTGCAAAGCTCAGAAGAGCCCACACACTCAGCTCTTAACCCCAGTGTGCAGAAAGTGTCAAAACGTGTTTTTCAGCAGAAATAAACATGTTTCTGCAAGTTTGGTCAACCCCATGTAAGTTATGGGGCAGTTACAGTACACTTTTCAAAACGTGTTTTTCAGCCCGAAATAAACGCGTTTTTTCAGACAACTGAATCCCTATGTAACTGCAAGGCTCAGAAGAGCCCACACACTCTGCTCTTAACCCCAGTGTGCAGAAAGTGTCAAAACGTGTTTTTCAGCAGAAATAAACATGTTTCTGCAAGTTTGGTCAACCCCATGTAAGTTATGGGGCAGTTACAGTACACTTTTCAAAACGTGTTTTTCAGCCCGAAATAAACGCGTTTTTTCAGACAACTGAATCCCTATGTAACTGCAAAGCTCAGAAGAGCCCACACACTCAGCTCTTAACCCCAGTGTGCAGAAAGTGTCAAAACATGTTTTTCAGCAGAAATAAACATGTTTCTGCAAGTTTGGTCAACCCCATGTAAGTTATGGGGCAGTTACAGTGCACTTTTCAAAACGTGTTTTTCAGCCCGAAATAAACGCGTTTTTTCAGACAACTGAATCCCTATGTAACTGCAAGGCTCAGAACAGCCCACACACTCTGCTCTTAACCCCAGTGTGCAGAAAGTGTCAAAACATGTTTTTCAGCAGAAATAAACATGTTTCTGCAAGTTTGGTCAACCCCATGTAAGTTATGGGGCAGTAACAGCACTTTTTTCAAAACGTGTTTTTCAGCCCGAAATAAACGCGTTTTTTCAGACAACTGAATCCCTATGTAACTGCAAGGCTCAGAAGAGCCCACACACTCTGCTCTTAACCCCAGTGTGCAGAAAGTGTCAAAACGTGTTTTTCAGCAGAAATAAACATGTTTCTGCAAGTTTGGTCAACCCCATGTAAGTTATGGGGCAGTTACAGTACACTTTTCAAAACGTGTTTTTCAGCCCGAAATAAACGCGTTTTTTCAGACAACTGAATACCTATGTAACTGCAAAGCTCAGAAGAGCCCACACACTCAGCTCTTAACCCCAGTGTGCAGAAAGTGTCAAAACGTGTTTTTCAGCAGAAATAAACATGTTTCTGCAAGTTTGGTCAACCCCATGTAAGTTATGGGGCAGTTACAGTACACTTTTCAAAACGTGTTTTTCAGCCCGAAATAAACGCGTTTTTTCAGACAACTGAATCCCTATGTAACTGCAAGGCTCAGAAGAGCCCACACACTCTGCTCTTAACCCCAGTGTGCAGAAAGTGTCAAAACGTGTTTTTCAGCAGAAATAAACATGTTTCTGCAAGTTTGGTCACCCCCATGTAACTTATTGGGCAGTAACAGCACTTTTTTCAAAACGTGTTTTTCAGCCCGAAATAAACGCGTTTTCTCAGACAACTGAATCCCTATGTAACTGCAAGGCTCAGAAGAGCCCACACACTCTGCTCTTAACCCCAGTGTGCAGAAAGTGTCAAAACGTGTTTTTCAGCAGAAATAAACATGTTTCTGCAAGTTTGGTCAACCCCATGTAAGTTATGGGGCAGTTACAGTGCACTTTTCAAAACGTGTTTTTCAGCCCGAAATAAACGCGTTTTTTCAGACAACTGAATACCTATGTAACTGCAAAGCTCAGAAGAGCCCACACACTCAGCTCTTAACCCCAGTGTGCAGAAAGTGTCAAAACGTGTTTTTCAGCAGAAATAAACATGTTTCTGCAAGTTTGGTCAACCCCATGTAAGTTATGGGGCAGTTACAGTGCACTTTTCAAAACGTGTTTTTCAGCCCGAAATAAACGCGTTTTTTCAGACAACTGAATCCCTATGTAACTGCAAGGCTCAGAACAGCCCACACACTCTGCTCTTAACCCCAGTGTGCAGAAAGTGTCAAAACATGTTTTTCAGCAGAAATAAACATGTTTCTGCAAGTTTGGTCAACCCCATGTAAGTTATGGGGCAGTAACAGCACTTTTTTCAAAACGTGTTTTTCAGCCCGAAATAAACGCGTTTTTTCAGACAACTGAATCCCTATGTAACTGCAAGGCTCAGAAGAGCCCACACACTCTGCTCTTAACCCCAGTGTGCAGAAAGTGTCAAAACGTGTTTTTCAGCAGAAATAAACATGTTTCTGCAAGTTTGGTCAACCCCATGTAAGTTATGGGGCAGTTACAGTACACTTTTCAAAACGTGTTTTTCAGCCCGAAATAAACGCGTTTTTTCAGACAACTGAATACCTATGTAACTGCAAAGCTCAGAAGAGCCCACACACTCAGCTCTTAACCCCAGTGTGCAGAAAGTGTCAAAACGTGTTTTTCAGCAGAAATAAACATGTTTCTGCAAGTTTGGTCAACCCCATGTAAGTTATGGGGCAGTAACAGCACTTTTTTCAAAACGTGTTTTTCAGCCCGAAATAAACGCGTTTTTTCAGACAACTGAATCCCTATGTAACTGTAAGGCTCAGAAGAGCCCACACACTCTGCTCTTAACCCCAGTGTGCAGAAAGTGTCAAAACGTGTTTTTCAGCAGAAATAAACATGTTTCTGCAAGTTTGGTCAACCCCATGTAAGTTATGGGGCAGTTACAGTACACTTTTCAAAACGTGTTTTTCAGCCCGAAATAAACGCGTTTTTTCAGACAACTGAATACCTATGTAACTGCAAAGCTCAGAAGAGCCCACACACTCAGCTCTTAACCCCAGTTTGCAGAAAGTGTCAAAACGTGTTTTTCAGCAGAAATAAACATGTTTCTGCAAGTTTGGTCAACCCCATGGAAGTTATGGGGCAGTTACAGTACACTTTTCAAAACGTGTTTTTCAGCCCGAAATAAACGCGTTTTTTCAGACAACTGAATCCCTATGTAACTGCAAGGCTCAGAAGAGCCCACACACTCTGCTCTTAACCCCAGTGTGCAGAAAGTGTCAAAACGTGTTTTTCAGCAGAAATAAACATGTTTCTGCAAGTTTGGTCAACCCCATGTAAGTTATGGGGCAGTTACAGTACACTTTTCAAAACGTGTTTTTCAGCCCGAAATAAACGCGTTTTTTCAGACAACTGAATCCCTATGTAACTGCAAAGCTCAGAAGAGCCCACACACTCAGCTCTTAACCCCAGTGTGCAGAAAATGTCAAAACGTGTTTTTCAGCAGAAATAAACATGTTTCTGCAAGTTTGGTCAACCCCATGTAAGTTATGGGGCAGTTACAGTGCACTTTTCAAAACGTGTTTTTCAGCCCGAAATAAACGCGTTTTTTCAGACAACTGAATCCCTATGTAACTGCAAGGCTCAGAACAGCCCACACACTCAGCTCTTAACCCCAGTGTGCAGAAAGTGTCAAAACATGTTTTTCAGCAGAAATAAACATGTTTCTGCAAGTTTGGTCAACCCCATGTAAGTTATGGGGCAGTAACAGCACTTTTTTCAAAACGTGTTTTTCAGCCCGAAATAAACGCGTTTTTTCAGACAACTGAATCCCTATGTAACTGCAAGGCTCAGAAGAGCCCACACACTCTGCTCTTAACCCCAGTGTGCAGAAAGTGTCAAAACGTGTTTTTCAGCAGAAATAAACATGTTTCTGCAAGTTTGGTCAACCCCATGTAAGTTATGGGGCAGTTACAGTACACTTTTCAAAACGTGTTTTTCAGCCCGAAATAAACGCGTTTTTTCAGACAACTGAATACCTATGTAACTGCAAAGCTCAGAAGAGCCCACACACTCAGCTCTTAACCCCAGTGTGCAGAAAGTGTCAAAACGTGTTTTTCAGCAGAAATAAACATGTTTCTGCAAGTTTGGTCAACCCCATGTAAGTTATGGGGCAGTTACAGTACACTTTTCAAAACGTGTTTTTCAGCCCGAAATAAACGCGTTTTTTCAGACAACTGAATCCCTATGTAACTGCAAGGCTCAGAAGAGCCCACACACTCTGCTCTTAACCCCAGTGTGCAGAAAGTGTCAAAACGTGTTTTTCAGCAGAAATAAACATGTTTCTGCAAGTTTGGTCAACCCCATGTAAGTTATGGGGCAGTTACAGTACACTTTTCAAAACGTGTTTTTCAGCCCGAAATAAACGCGTTTTTTCAGACAACTGAATCCCTATGTAACTGCAAGGCTCAGAAGAGCCCACACACTCTGCTCTTAACCCCAGTGTGCAGAAAGTGTCAAAACGTGTTTTTCAGCAGAAATAAACATGTTTCTGCAAGTTTGGTCACCCCCATGTAACTTATTGGGCAGTAACAGCACTTTTTTCAAAACGTGTTTTTCAGCCCGAAATAAACGCGTTTTCTCAGACAACTGAATCCCTATGTAACTGCAAGGCTCAGAAGAGCCCACACACTCTGCTCTTAACCCCAGTGTGCAGAAAGTGTCAAAACGTGTTTTTCAGCAGAAATAAACATGTTTCTGCAAGTTTGGTCAACCCCATGTAAGTTATGGGGCAGTTACAGTGCACTTTTCAAAACGTGTTTTTCAGCCCGAAATAAACGCGTTTTTTCAGACAACTGAATACCTATGTAACTGCAAAGCTCAGAAGAGCCCACACACTCAGCTCTTAACCCCAGTGTGCAGAAAGTGTCAAAACGTGTTTTTCAGCAGAAATAAACATGTTTCTGCAAGTTTGGTCAACCCCATGTAAGTTATGGGGCAGTTACAGTACACTTTTCAAAACGTGTTTTTCAGCCCGAAATAAACGCGTTTTTTCAGACAACTGAATCCCTATGTAACTGCAAGGCTCAGAAGAGCCCACACACTCTGCTCTTAACCCCAGTGTGCAGAAAGTGTCAAAACGTGTTTTTCAGCAGAAATAAACATGTTTCTGCAAGTTTGGTCAACCCCATGTAAGTTATGGGGCAGTTACAGTACACTTTTCAAAACGTGTTTTTCAGCCCGAAATAAACGCGTTTTTTCAGACAACTGAATCCCTATGTAACTGCAAAGCTCAGAAGAGCCCACACACTCAGCTCTTAACCCCAGTGTGCAGAAAGTGTCAAAACATGTTTTTCAGCAGAAATAAACATGTTTCTGCAAGTTTGGTCAACCCCATGTAAGTTATGGGGCAGTTACAGTGCACTTTTCAAAACGTGTTTTTCAGCCCGAAATAAACGCGTTTTTTCAGACAACTGAATCCCTATGTAACTGCAAGGCTCAGAACAGCCCACACACTCTGCTCTTAACCCCAGTGTGCAGAAAGTGTCAAAACATGTTTTTCAGCAGAAATAAACATGTTTCTGCAAGTTTGGTCAACCCCATGTAAGTTATGGGGCAGTAACAGCACTTTTTTCAAAACGTGTTTTTCAGCCCGAAATAAACGCGTTTTTTCAGACAACTGAATCCCTATGTAACTGCAAGGCTCAGAAGAGCCCACACACTCTGCTCTTAACCCCAGTGTGCAGAAAGTGTCAAAACGTGTTTTTCAGCAGAAATAAACATGTTTCTGCAAGTTTGGTCAACCCCATGTAAGTTATGGGGCAGTTACAGTACACTTTTCAAAACGTGTTTTTCAGCCCGAAATAAACGCGTTTTTTCAGACAACTGAATACCTATGTAACTGCAAAGCTCAGAAGAGCCCACACACTCAGCTCTTAACCCCAGTGTGCAGAAAGTGTCAAAACGTGTTTTTCAGCAGAAATAAACATGTTTCTGCAAGTTTGGTCAACCCCATGTAAGTTATGGGGCAGTTACAGTACACTTTTCAAAACGTGTTTTTCAGCCCGAAATAAACGCGTTTTTTCAGACAACTGAATCCCTATGTAACTGCAAGGCTCAGAAGAGCCCACACACTCTGCTCTTAACCCCAGTGTGCAGAAAGTGTCAAAACGTGTTTTTCAGCAGAAATAAACATGTTTCTGCAAGTTTGGTCACCCCCATGTAACTTATTGGGCAGTAACAGCACTTTTTTCAAAACGTGTTTTTCAGCCCGAAATAAACGCGTTTTCTCAGACAACTGAATCCCTATGTAACTGCAAGGCTCAGAAGAGCCCACACACTCTGCTCTTAACCCCAGTGTGCAGAAAGTGTCAAAACGTGTTTTTCAGCAGAAATAAACATGTTTCTGCAAGTTTGGTCAACCCCATGTAAGTTATGGGGCAGTTACAGTGCACTTTTCAAAACGTGTTTTTCAGCCCGAAATAAACGCGTTTTTTCAGACAACTGAATACCTATGTAACTGCAAAGCTCAGAAGAGCCCACACACTCAGCTCTTAACCCCAGTGTGCAGAAAGTGTCAAAACGTGTTTTTCAGCAGAAATAAACATGTTTCTGCAAGTTTGGTCAACCCCATGTAAGTTATGGGGCAGTTACAGTACACTTTTCAAAACGTGTTTTTCAGCCCGAAATAAACGCGTTTTTTCAGACAACTGAATCCCTATGTAACTGCAAGGCTCAGAAGAGCCCACACACTCTGCTCTTAACCCCAGTGTGCAGAAAGTGTCAAAACGTGTTTTTCAGCAGAAATAAACATGTTTCTGCAAGTTTGGTCAACCCCATGTAAGTTATGGGGCAGTTACAGTACACTTTTCAAAACGTGTTTTTCAGCCCGAAATAAACGCGTTTTTTCAGACAACTGAATCCCTATGTAACTGCAAAGCTCAGAAGAGCCCACACACTCAGCTCTTAACCCCAGTGTGCAGAAAGTGTCAAAACATGTTTTTCAGCAGAAATAAACATGTTTCTGCAAGTTTGGTCAACCCCATGTAAGTTATGGGGCAGTTACAGTGCACTTTTCAAAACGTGTTTTTCAGCCCGAAATAAACGCGTTTTTTCAGACAACTGAATCCCTATGTAACTGCAAGGCTCAGAACAGCCCACACACTCTGCTCTTAACCCCAGTGTGCAGAAAGTGTCAAAACATGTTTTTCAGCAGAAATAAACATGTTTCTGCAAGTTTGGTCAACCCCATGTAAGTTATGGGGCAGTAACAGCACTTTTTTCAAAACGTGTTTTTCAGCCCGAAATAAACGCGTTTTTTCAGACAACTGAATCCCTATGTAACTGCAAGGCTCAGAAGAGCCCACACACTCTGCTCTTAACCCCAGTGTGCAGAAAGTGTCAAAACGTGTTTTTCAGCAGAAATAAACATGTTTCTGCAAGTTTGGTCAACCCCATGTAAGTTATGGGGCAGTTACAGTACACTTTTCAAAACGTGTTTTTCAGCCCGAAATAAACGCGTTTTTTCAGACAACTGAATACCTATGTAACTGCAAAGCTCAGAAGAGCCCACACACTCAGCTCTTAACCCCAGTGTGCAGAAAGTGTCAAAACGTGTTTTTCAGCAGAAATAAACATGTTTCTGCAAGTTTGGTCAACCCCATGTAAGTTATGGGGCAGTAACAGCACTTTTTTCAAAACGTGTTTTTCAGCCCGAAATAAACGCGTTTTTTCAGACAACTGAATCCCTATGTAACTGTAAGGCTCAGAAGAGCCCACACACTCTGCTCTTAACCCCAGTGTGCAGAAAGTGTCAAAACGTGTTTTTCAGCAGAAATAAACATGTTTCTGCAAGTTTGGTCAACCCCATGTAAGTTATGGGGCAGTTACAGTACACTTTTCAAAACGTGTTTTTCAGCCCGAAATAAACGCGTTTTTTCAGACAACTGAATACCTATGTAACTGCAAAGCTCAGAAGAGCCCACACACTCAGCTCTTAACCCCAGTTTGCAGAAAGTGTCAAAACGTGTTTTTCAGCAGAAATAAACATGTTTCTGCAAGTTTGGTCAACCCCATGGAAGTTATGGGGCAGTTACAGTACACTTTTCAAAACGTGTTTTTCAGCCCGAAATAAACGCGTTTTTTCAGACAACTGAATCCCTATGTAACTGCAAGGCTCAGAAGAGCCCACACACTCTGCTCTTAACCCCAGTGTGCAGAAAGTGTCAAAACGTGTTTTTCAGCAGAAATAAACATGTTTCTGCAAGTTTGGTCAACCCCATGTAAGTTATGGGGCAGTTACAGTACACTTTTCAAAACGTGTTTTTCAGCCCGAAATAAACGCGTTTTTTCAGACAACTGAATCCCTATGTAACTGCAAGGCTCAGAAGAGCCCACACACTCTGCTCTTAACCCCAGTGTGCAGAAAGTGTCAAAACGTGTTTTTCAGCAGAAATAAACATGTTTCTGCAAGTTTGGTCAACCCCATGTAAGTTATGGGGCAGTTACAGTACACTTTTCAAAACGTGTTTTTCAGCCCGAAATAAACGCGTTTTTTCAGACAACTGAATCCCTATGTAACTGCAAAGCTCAGAAGAGCCCACACACTCAGCTCTTAACCCCAGTGTGCAGAAAATGTCAAAACGTGTTTTTCAGCAGAAATAAACATGTTTCTGCAAGTTTGGTCAACCCCATGTAAGTTATGGGGCAGTTACAGTGCACTTTTCAAAACGTGTTTTTCAGCCCGAAATAAACGCGTTTTTTCAGACAACTGAATCCCTATGTAACTGCAAGGCTCAGAACAGCCCACACACTCAGCTCTTAACCCCAGTGTGCAGAAAGTGTCAAAACATGTTTTTCAGCAGAAATAAACATGTTTCTGCAAGTTTGGTCAACCCCATGTAAGTTATGGGGCAGTAACAGCACTTTTTTCAAAACGTGTTTTTCAGCCCGAAATAAACGCGTTTTTTCAGACAACTGAATCCCTATGTAACTGCAAGGCTCAGAAGAGCCCACACACTCTGCTCTTAACCCCAGTGTGCAGAAAGTGTCAAAACGTGTTTTTCAGCAGAAATAAACATGTTTCTGCAAGTTTGGTCAACCCCATGTAAGTTATGGGGCAGTTACAGTACACTTTTCAAAACGTGTTTTTCAGCCCGAAATAAACGCGTTTTTTCAGACAACTGAATACCTATGTAACTGCAAAGCTCAGAAGAGCCCACACACTCAGCTCTTAACCCCAGTGTGCAGAAAGTGTCAAAACGTGTTTTTCAGCAGAAATAAACATGTTTCTGCAAGTTTGGTCAACCCCATGTAAGTTATGGGGCAGTTACAGTACACTTTTCAAAACGTGTTTTTCAGCCCGAAATAAACGCGTTTTTTCAGACAACTGAATCCCTATGTAACTGCAAGGCTCAGAAGAGCCCACACACTCTGCTCTTAACCCCAGTGTGCAGAAAGTGTCAAAACGTGTTTTTCAGCAGAAATAAACATGTTTCTGCAAGTTTGGTCAACCCCATGTAAGTTATGGGGCAGTTACAGTACACTTTTCAAAACGTGTTTTTCAGCCCGAAATAAACGCGTTTTTTCAGACAACTGAATCCCTATGTAACTGCAAGGCTCAGAAGAGCCCACACACTCTGCTCTTAACCCCAGTGTGCAGAAAGTGTCAAAACGTGTTTTTCAGCAGAAATAAACATGTTTCTGCAAGTTTGGTCACCCCCATGTAACTTATTGGGCAGTAACAGCACTTTTTTCAAAACGTGTTTTTCAGCCCGAAATAAACGCGTTTTCTCAGACAACTGAATCCCTATGTAACTGCAAGGCTCAGAAGAGCCCACACACTCTGCTCTTAACCCCAGTGTGCAGAAAGTGTCAAAACGTGTTTTTCAGCAGAAATAAACATGTTTCTGCAAGTTTGGTCAACCCCATGTAAGTTATGGGGCAGTTACAGTGCACTTTTCAAAACGTGTTTTTCAGCCCGAAATAAACGCGTTTTTTCAGACAACTGAATACCTATGTAACTGCAAAGCTCAGAAGAGCCCACACACTCAGCTCTTAACCCCAGTGTGCAGAAAGTGTCAAAACGTGTTTTTCAGCAGAAATAAACATGTTTCTGCAAGTTTGGTCAACCCCATGTAAGTTATGGGGCAGTTACAGTACACTTTTCAAAACGTGTTTTTCAGCCCGAAATAAACGCGTTTTTTCAGACAACTGAATCCCTATGTAACTGCAAGGCTCAGAAGAGCCCACACACTCTGCTCTTAACCCCAGTGTGCAGAAAGTGTCAAAACGTGTTTTTCAGCAGAAATAAACATGTTTCTGCAAGTTTGGTCAACCCCATGTAAGTTATGGGGCAGTTACAGTACACTTTTCAAAACGTGTTTTTCAGCCCGAAATAAACGCGTTTTTTCAGACAACTGAATCCCTATGTAACTGCAAAGCTCAGAAGAGCCCACACACTCAGCTCTTAACCCCAGTGTGCAGAAAGTGTCAAAACATGTTTTTCAGCAGAAATAAACATGTTTCTGCAAGTTTGGTCAACCCCATGTAAGTTATGGGGCAGTTACAGTGCACTTTTCAAAACGTGTTTTTCAGCCCGAAATAAACGCGTTTTTTCAGACAACTGAATCCCTATGTAACTGCAAGGCTCAGAACAGCCCACACACTCTGCTCTTAACCCCAGTGTGCAGAAAGTGTCAAAACATGTTTTTCAGCAGAAATAAACATGTTTCTGCAAGTTTGGTCAACCCCATGTAAGTTATGGGGCAGTAACAGCACTTTTTTCAAAACGTGTTTTTCAGCCCGAAATAAACGCGTTTTTTCAGACAACTGAATCCCTATGTAACTGCAAGGCTCAGAAGAGCCCACACACTCTGCTCTTAACCCCAGTGTGCAGAAAGTGTCAAAACGTGTTTTTCAGCAGAAATAAACATGTTTCTGCAAGTTTGGTCAACCCCATGTAAGTTATGGGGCAGTTACAGTACACTTTTCAAAACGTGTTTTTCAGCCCGAAATAAACGCGTTTTTTCAGACAACTGAATACCTATGTAACTGCAAAGCTCAGAAGAGCCCACACACTCAGCTCTTAACCCCAGTGTGCAGAAAGTGTCAAAACGTGTTTTTCAGCAGAAATAAACATGTTTCTGCAAGTTTGGTCAACCCCATGTAAGTTATGGGGCAGTTACAGTACACTTTTCAAAACGTGTTTTTCAGCCCGAAATAAACGCGTTTTTTCAGACAACTGAATCCCTATGTAACTGCAAGGCTCAGAAGAGCCCACACACTCTGCTCTTAACCCCAGTGTGCAGAAAGTGTCAAAACGTGTTTTTCAGCAGAAATAAACATGTTTCTGCAAGTTTGGTCACCCCCATGTAACTTATTGGGCAGTAACAGCACTTTTTTCAAAACGTGTTTTTCAGCCCGAAATAAACGCGTTTTCTCAGACAACTGAATCCCTATGTAACTGCAAGGCTCAGAAGAGCCCACACACTCTGCTCTTAACCCCAGTGTGCAGAAAGTGTCAAAACGTGTTTTTCAGCAGAAATAAACATGTTTCTGCAAGTTTGGTCAACCCCATGTAAGTTATGGGGCAGTTACAGTGCACTTTTCAAAACGTGTTTTTCAGCCCGAAATAAACGCGTTTTTTCAGACAACTGAATACCTATGTAACTGCAAAGCTCAGAAGAGCCCACACACTCAGCTCTTAACCCCAGTGTGCAGAAAGTGTCAAAACGTGTTTTTCAGCAGAAATAAACATGTTTCTGCAAGTTTGGTCAACCCCATGTAAGTTATGGGGCAGTTACAGTGCACTTTTCAAAACGTGTTTTTCAGCCCGAAATAAACGCGTTTTTTCAGACAACTGAATCCCTATGTAACTGCAAGGCTCAGAACAGCCCACACACTCTGCTCTTAACCCCAGTGTGCAGAAAGTGTCAAAACATGTTTTTCAGCAGAAATAAACATGTTTCTGCAAGTTTGGTCAACCCCATGTAAGTTATGGGGCAGTAACAGCACTTTTTTCAAAACGTGTTTTTCAGCCCGAAATAAACGCGTTTTTTCAGACAACTGAATCCCTATGTAACTGCAAGGCTCAGAAGAGCCCACACACTCTGCTCTTAACCCCAGTGTGCAGAAAGTGTCAAAACGTGTTTTTCAGCAGAAATAAACATGTTTCTGCAAGTTTGGTCAACCCCATGTAAGTTATGGGGCAGTTACAGTACACTTTTCAAAACGTGTTTTTCAGCCCGAAATAAACGCGTTTTTTCAGACAACTGAATACCTATGTAACTGCAAAGCTCAGAAGAGCCCACACACTCAGCTCTTAACCCCAGTGTGCAGAAAGTGTCAAAACGTGTTTTTCAGCAGAAATAAACATGTTTCTGCAAGTTTGGTCAACCCCATGTAAGTTATGGGGCAGTAACAGCACTTTTTTCAAAACGTGTTTTTCAGCCCGAAATAAACGCGTTTTTTCAGACAACTGAATCCCTATGTAACTGTAAGGCTCAGAAGAGCCCACACACTCTGCTCTTAACCCCAGTGTGCAGAAAGTGTCAAAACGTGTTTTTCAGCAGAAATAAACATGTTTCTGCAAGTTTGGTCAACCCCATGTAAGTTATGGGGCAGTTACAGTACACTTTTCAAAACGTGTTTTTCAGCCCGAAATAAACGCGTTTTTTCAGACAACTGAATACCTATGTAACTGCAAAGCTCAGAAGAGCCCACACACTCAGCTCTTAACCCCAGTTTGCAGAAAGTGTCAAAACGTGTTTTTCAGCAGAAATAAACATGTTTCTGCAAGTTTGGTCAACCCCATGGAAGTTATGGGGCAGTTACAGTACACTTTTCAAAACGTGTTTTTCAGCCCGAAATAAACGCGTTTTTTCAGACAACTGAATCCCTATGTAACTGCAAGGCTCAGAAGAGCCCACACACTCTGCTCTTAACCCCAGTGTGCAGAAAGTGTCAAAACGTGTTTTTCAGCAGAAATAAACATGTTTCTGCAAGTTTGGTCAACCCCATGTAAGTTATGGGGCAGTTACAGTACACTTTTCAAAACGTGTTTTTCAGCCCGAAATAAACGCGTTTTTTCAGACAACTGAATCCCTATGTAACTGCAAAGCTCAGAAGAGCCCACACACTCAGCTCTTAACCCCAGTGTGCAGAAAATGTCAAAACGTGTTTTTCAGCAGAAATAAACATGTTTCTGCAAGTTTGGTCAACCCCATGTAAGTTATGGGGCAGTTACAGTGCACTTTTCAAAACGTGTTTTTCAGCCCGAAATAAACGCGTTTTTTCAGACAACTGAATCCCTATGTAACTGCAAGGCTCAGAACAGCCCACACACTCAGCTCTTAACCCCAGTGTGCAGAAAGTGTCAAAACATGTTTTTCAGCAGAAATAAACATGTTTCTGCAAGTTTGGTCAACCCCATGTAAGTTATGGGGCAGTAACAGCACTTTTTTCAAAACGTGTTTTTCAGCCCGAAATAAACGCGTTTTTTCAGACAACTGAATCCCTATGTAACTGCAAGGCTCAGAAGAGCCCACACACTCTGCTCTTAACCCCAGTGTGCAGAAAGTGTCAAAACGTGTTTTTCAGCAGAAATAAACATGTTTCTGCAAGTTTGGTCAACCCCATGTAAGTTATGGGGCAGTTACAGTACACTTTTCAAAACGTGTTTTTCAGCCCGAAATAAACGCGTTTTTTCAGACAACTGAATACCTATGTAACTGCAAAGCTCAGAAGAGCCCACACACTCAGCTCTTAACCCCAGTGTGCAGAAAGTGTCAAAACGTGTTTTTCAGCAGAAATAAACATGTTTCTGCAAGTTTGGTCAACCCCATGTAAGTTATGGGGCAGTTACAGTACACTTTTCAAAACGTGTTTTTCAGCCCGAAATAAACGCGTTTTTTCAGACAACTGAATCCCTATGTAACTGCAAGGCTCAGAAGAGCCCACACACTCTGCTCTTAACCCCAGTGTGCAGAAAGTGTCAAAACGTGTTTTTCAGCAGAAATAAACATGTTTCTGCAAGTTTGGTCAACCCCATGTAAGTTATGGGGCAGTTACAGTACACTTTTCAAAACGTGTTTTTCAGCCCGAAATAAACGCGTTTTTTCAGACAACTGAATCCCTATGTAACTGCAAGGCTCAGAAGAGCCCACACACTCTGCTCTTAACCCCAGTGTGCAGAAAGTGTCAAAACGTGTTTTTCAGCAGAAATAAACATGTTTCTGCAAGTTTGGTCACCCCCATGTAACTTATTGGGCAGTAACAGCACTTTTTTCAAAACGTGTTTTTCAGCCCGAAATAAACGCGTTTTCTCAGACAACTGAATCCCTATGTAACTGCAAGGCTCAGAAGAGCCCACACACTCTGCTCTTAACCCCAGTGTGCAGAAAGTGTCAAAACGTGTTTTTCAGCAGAAATAAACATGTTTCTGCAAGTTTGGTCAACCCCATGTAAGTTATGGGGCAGTTACAGTGCACTTTTCAAAACGTGTTTTTCAGCCCGAAATAAACGCGTTTTTTCAGACAACTGAATACCTATGTAACTGCAAAGCTCAGAAGAGCCCACACACTCAGCTCTTAACCCCAGTGTGCAGAAAGTGTCAAAACGTGTTTTTCAGCAGAAATAAACATGTTTCTGCAAGTTTGGTCAACCCCATGTAAGTTATGGGGCAGTTACAGTACACTTTTCAAAACGTGTTTTTCAGCCCGAAATAAACGCGTTTTTTCAGACAACTGAATCCCTATGTAACTGCAAGGCTCAGAAGAGCCCACACACTCTGCTCTTAACCCCAGTGTGCAGAAAGTGTCAAAACGTGTTTTTCAGCAGAAATAAACATGTTTCTGCAAGTTTGGTCAACCCCATGTAAGTTATGGGGCAGTTACAGTACACTTTTCAAAACGTGTTTTTCAGCCCGAAATAAACGCGTTTTTTCAGACAACTGAATCCCTATGTAACTGCAAAGCTCAGAAGAGCCCACACACTCAGCTCTTAACCCCAGTGTGCAGAAAGTGTCAAAACATGTTTTTCAGCAGAAATAAACATGTTTCTGCAAGTTTGGTCAACCCCATGTAAGTTATGGGGCAGTTACAGTGCACTTTTCAAAACGTGTTTTTCAGCCCGAAATAAACGCGTTTTTTCAGACAACTGAATCCCTATGTAACTGCAAGGCTCAGAACAGCCCACACACTCTGCTCTTAACCCCAGTGTGCAGAAAGTGTCAAAACATGTTTTTCAGCAGAAATAAACATGTTTCTGCAAGTTTGGTCAACCCCATGTAAGTTATGGGGCAGTAACAGCACTTTTTTCAAAACGTGTTTTTCAGCCCGAAATAAACGCGTTTTTTCAGACAACTGAATCCCTATGTAACTGCAAGGCTCAGAAGAGCCCACACACTCTGCTCTTAACCCCAGTGTGCAGAAAGTGTCAAAACGTGTTTTTCAGCAGAAATAAACATGTTTCTGCAAGTTTGGTCAACCCCATGTAAGTTATGGGGCAGTTACAGTACACTTTTCAAAACGTGTTTTTCAGCCCGAAATAAACGCGTTTTTTCAGACAACTGAATACCTATGTAACTGCAAAGCTCAGAAGAGCCCACACACTCAGCTCTTAACCCCAGTGTGCAGAAAGTGTCAAAACGTGTTTTTCAGCAGAAATAAACATGTTTCTGCAAGTTTGGTCAACCCCATGTAAGTTATGGGGCAGTAACAGCACTTTTTTCAAAACGTGTTTTTCAGCCCGAAATAAACGCGTTTTTTCAGACAACTGAATCCCTATGTAACTGTAAGGCTCAGAAGAGCCCACACACTCTGCTCTTAACCCCAGTGTGCAGAAAGTGTCAAAACGTGTTTTTCAGCAGAAATAAACATGTTTCTGCAAGTTTGGTCAACCCCATGTAAGTTATGGGGCAGTTACAGTACACTTTTCAAAACGTGTTTTTCAGCCCGAAATAAACGCGTTTTTTCAGACAACTGAATACCTATGTAACTGCAAAGCTCAGAAGAGCCCACACACTCAGCTCTTAACCCCAGTTTGCAGAAAGTGTCAAAACGTGTTTTTCAGCAGAAATAAACATGTTTCTGCAAGTTTGGTCAACCCCATGGAAGTTATGGGGCAGTTACAGTACACTTTTCAAAACGTGTTTTTCAGCCCGAAATAAACGCGTTTTTTCAGACAACTGAATCCCTATGTAACTGCAAGGCTCAGAAGAGCCCACACACTCTGCTCTTAACCCCAGTGTGCAGAAAGTGTCAAAACGTGTTTTTCAGCAGAAATAAACATGTTTCTGCAAGTTTGGTCAACCCCATGTAAGTTATGGGGCAGTTACAGTACACTTTTCAAAACGTGTTTTTCAGCCCGAAATAAACGCGTTTTTTCAGACAACTGAATCCCTATGTAACTGCAAAGCTCAGAAGAGCCCACACACTCAGCTCTTAACCCCAGTGTGCAGAAAATGTCAAAACGTGTTTTTCAGCAGAAATAAACATGTTTCTGCAAGTTTGGTCAACCCCATGTAAGTTATGGGGCAGTTACAGTGCACTTTTCAAAACGTGTTTTTCAGCCCGAAATAAACGCGTTTTTTCAGACAACTGAATCCCTATGTAACTGCAAGGCTCAGAACAGCCCACACACTCAGCTCTTAACCCCAGTGTGCAGAAAGTGTCAAAACATGTTTTTCAGCAGAAATAAACATGTTTCTGCAAGTTTGGTCAACCCCATGTAAGTTATGGGGCAGTAACAGCACTTTTTTCAAAACGTGTTTTTCAGCCCGAAATAAACGCGTTTTTTCAGACAACTGAATCCCTATGTAACTGCAAGGCTCAGAAGAGCCCACACACTCTGCTCTTAACCCCAGTGTGCAGAAAGTGTCAAAACGTGTTTTTCAGCAGAAATAAACATGTTTCTGCAAGTTTGGTCAACCCCATGTAAGTTATGGGGCAGTTACAGTACACTTTTCAAAACGTGTTTTTCAGCCCGAAATAAACGCGTTTTTTCAGACAACTGAATACCTATGTAACTGCAAAGCTCAGAAGAGCCCACACACTCAGCTCTTAACCCCAGTGTGCAGAAAGTGTCAAAACGTGTTTTTCAGCAGAAATAAACATGTTTCTGCAAGTTTGGTCAACCCCATGTAAGTTATGGGGCAGTTACAGTACACTTTTCAAAACGTGTTTTTCAGCCCGAAATAAACGCGTTTTTTCAGACAACTGAATCCCTATGTAACTGCAAGGCTCAGAAGAGCCCACACACTCTGCTCTTAACCCCAGTGTGCAGAAAGTGTCAAAACGTGTTTTTCAGCAGAAATAAACATGTTTCTGCAAGTTTGGTCAACCCCATGTAAGTTATGGGGCAGTTACAGTACACTTTTCAAAACGTGTTTTTCAGCCCGAAATAAACGCGTTTTTTCAGACAACTGAATCCCTATGTAACTGCAAGGCTCAGAAGAGCCCACACACTCTGCTCTTAACCCCAGTGTGCAGAAAGTGTCAAAACGTGTTTTTCAGCAGAAATAAACATGTTTCTGCAAGTTTGGTCACCCCCATGTAACTTATTGGGCAGTAACAGCACTTTTTTCAAAACGTGTTTTTCAGCCCGAAATAAACGCGTTTTCTCAGACAACTGAATCCCTATGTAACTGCAAGGCTCAGAAGAGCCCACACACTCTGCTCTTAACCCCAGTGTGCAGAAAGTGTCAAAACGTGTTTTTCAGCAGAAATAAACATGTTTCTGCAAGTTTGGTCAACCCCATGTAAGTTATGGGGCAGTTACAGTGCACTTTTCAAAACGTGTTTTTCAGCCCGAAATAAACGCGTTTTTTCAGACAACTGAATACCTATGTAACTGCAAAGCTCAGAAGAGCCCACACACTCAGCTCTTAACCCCAGTGTGCAGAAAGTGTCAAAAACGTGTTTTTCAGCAGAAATAAACATGTTTCTGCAAGTTTGGTCAACCCCATGTAAGTTATGGGGCAGTTACAGTACACTTTTCAAAACGTGTTTTTCAGCCCGAAATAAACGCGTTTTTTCAGACAACTGAATCCCTATGTAACTGCAAGGCTCAGAAGAGCCCACACACTCTGCTCTTAACCCCAGTGTGCAGAAAGTGTCAAAACGTGTTTTTCAGCAGAAATAAACATGTTTCTGCAAGTTTGGTCAACCCCATGTAAGTTATGGGGCAGTTACAGTACACTTTTCAAAACGTGTTTTTCAGCCCGAAATAAACGCGTTTTTTCAGACAACTGAATCCCTATGTAACTGCAAAGCTCAGAAGAGCCCACACACTCAGCTCTTAACCCCAGTGTGCAGAAAGTGTCAAAACATGTTTTTCAGCAGAAATAAACATGTTTCTGCAAGTTTGGTCAACCCCATGTAAGTTATGGGGCAGTTACAGTGCACTTTTCAAAACGTGTTTTTCAGCCCGAAATAAACGCGTTTTTTCAGACAACTGAATCCCTATGTAACTGCAAGGCTCAGAACAGCCCACACACTCTGCTCTTAACCCAGTGTGCAGAAAGTGTCAAAACATGTTTTTCAGCAGAAATAAACATGTTTCTGCAAGTTTGGTCAACCCCATGTAAGTTATGGGGCAGTAACAGCACTTTTTTCAAAACGTGTTTTTCAGCCCGAAATAAACGCGTTTTTTCAGACAACTGAATCCCTATGTAACTGCAAGGCTCAGAAGAGCCCACACACTCTGCTCTTAACCCCAGTGTGCAGAAAGTGTCAAAACGTGTTTTTCAGCAGAAATAAACATGTTTCTGCAAGTTTGGTCAACCCCATGTAAG